>NC_090726.1:185320394-185357894 GCF_036898095.1 Palaemon carinicauda
AGAGCAGGGACGTGCAGAGAGGGGGTGGTAGGGGTGCCAAAGCACCTGCCCTTTTGCTACTGTATTAAAAGTGCCCTTTGGAGAGGGATGTATTATAGGCCTGCCACCTATACCGCCTATCTCTGACAAGGTTTGACATTTAAGGGCGACCAAGAAAGTTCTATCAGTGAAAATCGCGGAAATTTTTTTGAACTTGTAGAAATGTTTAGCAAGTATGACAGTGTAGTTAAATTGCACCTTGATATAATTAAAGAAAAACAAGAAATACTGAAAAGACCCTAAGTGTCATTGCTTTCAAATAGGACTCAGAATGACCTGATCAAGGCTTTGGCCATTTCAGTTAGAAGAGTGATATTAGAAGAAATTCAAAAGAGCAAGATCTTTTCCATCCTCATAGATGAAACAACTAATGTATCACATCCAGAACAGGTCTCTTTTGTTTTGAGATATGTATATGACTTCAAAATAAAAGAACGTTTCATACAAGTATTCAGTGTGCAATCAACAACTTTTGATCTCTATGCTTAATAAAAATAACCTGAGCATAGACAATATGCGTGGACAAGGATATGATGGGGCAGCAAATATGAGTGGAATATACAATGGAGACTCCAAAGACAGAACCCAAAGGCTCTCTATGTACACTGCCATGCACACAGCCTAAATCTAGTATTAGTCGAAAGTGCAAAATCAAGTACTTAGTTTGTAACTTTTTTCAGGTTAGTGGAGAAACTGTATGCTTTTATTGCTAACTCTTCAAAATGGTATGCTGCTTTCATGTATATCCCGAAAGCAATGTATCCAGAAGAACGCCCACTTGAACTTAAGAAGCTATCGGACACAAGATGGGCTTGCAGAGAGTCAGCTCTTAGAACCATGAGGAAGGTCATCCCAGCTCTGAAGCAATTTTTAGAAGAGATAGTGCAAAAACATCCTCCTGGTGCATCAGCAGGGGATGGCTCAATATTGCTGCAAAGCATTAACTTTGAATTTCTTGAGATTCCAACCACAGTTTTTCAAAAAACTGCCTATGCCTCTAATGCTCTACAACAGAATGACTTTGATTGGCTACCTCCAACAGAATTGTGGATGGAGTGCTACAAAGTTTGAGAGAATTAAGAAATGATGAGAAGTTTCAGGAGATTTTTACAAATGTTAAAAAAAAAGAGCTGAATTCATAGCCATCGACCTTCCCTCTGGGATTGCTGGACAAGGCAGAAGAAGAAAAATACCTGAAAGATACAAGTATAGTGCTATATCTGCTACCGAGGACCAGAAATATCAATCGTTGGATGAGTACTACCGTGTGAGAGTATTTTGTGTTTTTAGATACAATATCACAAGAACTACAAAGAAGATTTAAAGGTGGACACAACACAACATGTGGTATCCTAAAGACCTTTCATTGTATGACAGGTCAAGATAACTGGAAAAAACCTGTGAATGAAGAGGCATTCAAGTCATTGCAAAAATTATGCCAGTTTTATGAGTAAGAAGAAGTAGACAGGCTACGGTTGGAATTAGAGATCTTCTATTCCTCATATCTTTGCCAGCCACAGAACACTGCAGCTACAATGCTCAACCTGATGAAAGAAAACTATGTCCAGGAGATATTGCCACTTATGCTTGAACTCTTAACAATGTATGCCACTCTACCCGTGACCCGTCACAACTGCAACAGTGGAAAGGACCTTCTCCAAACTCAAGCTGGTGAAGACAAAGCTAAGCAGCCTGTTCAGTGAGGAGAGGTTATCTGATTTTTTGTTGATAGCTGTTGAAAAGGATATCACCATCAACAACAGTGAAGTCATCAGCATATTCAAAGAAATGGCACACAGAAGGGTTCTCTTATAAATATGAAATGATATCTAGTTATTAGCCAAGTGTATTGATCATACTGATTGATTTTCTTGCTGTCATTTATGTAAAAGTGATATATATATATACATACATACATACATATATATATATATATATATATATATATATATATATATATATATATATATATATATATATATATATATATATATTTCCTTTTGCTAAATTTCCTAGTTCTACTGGTAGTCAGTATTGTAGATTTTATGTTCATAAAAAACATTAGCCCACTGGTACCTATGATATCAGTTATGTTTATCTCTTTCTTGAATTATTAATGGCTAGTTTAAATAAATTTGAAAGAATATTGAGCCGGTATATACCTAGCCTCAATCATTTCAATATTTTTGCCCTTTTTTTTACACTTGAGCACCTGCCCTGAAAAAGTGCTCTGCACGTCCATGCATGAGAGTATCTTTAGAAACTGTAATAAAAAAATGTGGAAGAATAATTACGATATCACACTCTGGGACTTTGAAATTTCTGAAGATATTTACAGAGGCATGATTCCCCAGTCTAATAATGAAAATGTATAAAATATTTCTATAATGTAACCATGCACTGTACTTTGCAGAGAAAACAACAACAGGATGAACAGGATGTACATTGTTAAAAAATGTTCAAATGTAAACACAGCTGAAATATGGACAATACTAGAGGGGTACTCAGTAGAGTGCAGACCTCCGCCACAGCAGCTTATTTCTCAACCTTGACCTTTGACCTAGGTCTTTCAAAATTGAATCACTTCCACATCTTTACATAATTAATCCCCGATAGTTTGGTTTCATTGTAGTGTATTACAGGGCAATGTATCCTAGGAAAACAGCTACTTATTCTTATAGAAAAAAATTACGCTCCCTTCGAAAATGACACTCGTTCCCGTCGCAAATGAATAGTTTCAGAAATATATATACATCTATATCCTCCGATAATGGGGGACCCCCAGTGGGAACTCGGGGTTTTGGGTGGGGAAAACGAACTCGGGGTTTTGGGTGGGGAAAACATACTGGGGAATCGAAATATAAATGTAAAACAAGCCTTTTCTTCTCTATACATTAGCTTCTTGAAATTATAATAATCGGAGGAAAATACAAAACAGAATATCTGGATAAACTTTGGAGGCGCCGTTGCAAAGATTGTGTTATGAAAAAATACAGTAACCAGTGCTGCCAACATCCGATGTACATTAGCACCCGTACGTTCGTTCGTTCGTGCATGCCAGTTTCGCCCTGCGCAGACCCCCCTCCCCCCTGCGCAGAATCTGTTTCCCATTTTATTATCCTATTCCTCTTAATATCATCTCATTTTATATTCCCATTCAATATTATTTATCATTCATTCTATTTTATCTTCCTAAACTGGGTTTATTTCTTTTGTTATTTCCTTTTCACTACCCGGTTTCACATAAATTCTTCCTCTGGACTAGTTTCCCTATCCAGTTCATTCATGGTAAAACCCTCACATTTAATATTTCCTTTCAATATTATTTATCATTCATTCCATTTTACCTTCCTATATTGTTGTTTATTTCCTTTTCACTCCTCAGTTTCACATAAATACTTTCCCTGGACTAGTTTCCCTACCCAGTTTATTTATGTTTACCCTCTAGACTCCCTTATTTTTCTGTTAACCAATCAGGAACCGATACGTATTCAAAGTTTACACAAGGGGGTTGACAACTGATATTTCCCTACCCCCTTCCTTTGTCTCTTTAAGTGGTCTGTTCTTTCCTCTTCCACGAAGCCCTTTTCCTTTGTAACCTTTGAACTAGTCAGGTGTCCGCCATTTGGAGTGAGATTTATTTTTTCGTATTTTACGATGGAGGAAATTATAGATACTTGTAACGGCTGCAGTATTCCGTATCTAAAATCATTTGCTAAATTCCATGGTGATTTTTGTGATTCTTCTGCCAATGTTGATATTTTCCTGAAATCACTCAATGTAATTCCTCAACTCTTGCAGTGCCCCAAGTGTCATTCCCCCCTATCTTACAGGAAAGATATTCTCGTGTTTTATTGCAATGCCGAATCCACCATACCTAAAACCAAAAAGAAACGTCGTTGTGGTTATACCGTTACTTCCTATTAAGGTACATTTTTGGGAAAAAGTCGTCAACCCCCATGGAAGACTCCCGTGACCCGCAAGTTTCGCCGTTTTGTTCGTAAAGGTAAGTGGAGAATTTTACCGTTTTCAGTAAATACCTGAGATTTGTGACCTGTCATACTACTAGGATAGGTTAGGTGGGTTTGTTAGGTTCTGTGCCCTTTTTGTACTTTTTATATATTGAGTAAAACTTATATGGAGAAATTATTCAAAATTCGTATGGAAATATCTATCATTGCTATCGTTGGTAATGTCATAGTGCCGTTGGTAACTCTGTGTACCATACGTCAACGTTGGTAGCACTGTGTATTATTGGTAACGTTGCTAATGTTATCGTTCGCAGTACATTCGTTTAAGAGAAGTGACACCGTTGAAGAAATGCTTATATTTAAATATTTTAACACAACATATATGTCATCAGTGATTATATTTAACCATTTTACAGAAAATATGACAAATTCGAAGATAATTTGTATTTTTCCTAACCATACAAACCTTAGCTATTTACATTGGGTTTACCTTTTAGCGCAGCTGAAATGACGAGCCAATAGTTTTAACGAGGGTTAATTACCCCCGCGCTAATTAGCGGGGGGTAGGGGAAGGGTAGCTTGCTACCCCTCCCCCCCACACACACCGGTGACTTGCTTCACTTTCACTTAGAGGTAGGACTTGACTTGGGGGTCAGGGATGGCGGGCATATTTATGTAAATAGCTAAGGTTTGTATGGTTAGGAAAAATACAAATTATCTTCGAATTTGTCATTTGTTCCGTAACCGAAATACAAACCACGCTATTTACATTGGGTGACTTACCCCTTAGGAAGGGTAGAAAGTCCCCAGCCTTACTGACTTCGGCTTGCCCGGGGGCTCGATCCCTCAGTGAGCAGCACTAGAGAAAGGGAGCCCCTGTACCTCACAAGTTCCTAGCATCGCTAGGAACGAGTGGCCTACATAAGCAGTGTGTGGAGGAAAGTGTGACTCGTCCTATGAAGTTGACCTTGAGACCTTCAGATAGGAATTCCAGGATAGGACGTTCCCAATACCACCTCGTCAGGGTATGGGAGACGCAACAGTATTAAGCTTAATACTAGGAGCACAAAGAAGCATGGGTTACCTGCAGAGGTCGAGGTCAGCTATGCGAGGACCAGGATGCTGCTTCCCCAAGAGAGGGGAGAATGAAGAAAGAAGTAAGGGTCAGACATACTCTTTCATTCACGCAGACTAAGACCGGGTAACAACGCCCTCAACCTACTGCTACTTGTCCAAAAAGGAGCCTGAGGTTAGACCAGCTGTTGTGCAGCCACCACAGGGCCGATAGAAAACGTATCGAGGCTCCTGTGGGTCATGTCTTGCAGGTAGTGGGCTGTGAAGGTCGTCTGACGCTTCCAGACCCCAGCTTGAAGTACCTGCGTCACAGAGAAGTTTCTCTTGAAGGCCAGGGATGTAGCATTACCCCTGACATCGTGGGCCCGAGGGCGACGTGACGGAGGAGGGTCAGGATTCAAGGCATGGTGGATAACCCTTCGAATCCAAGCTGAGATGGTGTTCCTGGTGACCCTCCTCTTAGTCCTGCCAGTGCTCACAAACAAAGCTCGCACTTGAGGACGGACTGCAGCCGTTCTCTTCAAGTAGTGCCTCAGACACCTCACTGGACATAGTAGCAGCTGGTCTGGTTCGCTTGTTACAGAACGGAGACTCGCGATCCTGAAAGAGTCGAAGCGAGGATCCGGCACCCCAGGATTCTGAGTCTTGGCAACAAACTCAGGGACGAACCTGAACGTTACCTCCCTCCATCCCCTTGAATGGGCGATGTCGTACGAGAGACCATGAAGTTCACTAACCCGCTTGGCCGAAGCCAAAGCGAGTAGGAAAGCCGTCTTCCAAGACAGGTGGCGATCGGAGGCCTGGCGTAAAGGTTCGAAGGGAGGTCTCTTAAGAGACCTGAGGACTCGAACCACGTTCCAAGGAGGAGGTCTCACTTCCGACTGGGGGCAGGTAAGCTCATAGCTACGTATGAGTAAAGAGAGTTCTAGCGATGAAGAAATATCCACGCCTTTCAGTCTGAAGGCCAAGCTTAAGGCTGAGCGATAGCCTTTCACTGCCGAGACCGAAAGGCGCATTTCTTCCCGCAGATAAACGAGGAAGTCCGCTATTGCTGGAATAGTGGCATCGAGTGGAGAGATGCCCCTTCCACGACACCAGCAACAAAAGACTCTCCACTTTGCTTGGTAGACTCCCTCAGAGGACCTTCGCAGGTGCCGAGACATTCTCTCCGCAACCTGTTGCGAAAAGCCTCTCTCCGTGAGGAGACGCTGGACAGTCTCCAGGCGTGAAGCCTTAGCGAGGCTACGGCCCTGTGAGGGACGCCGGAGTGGGGTTGTCTGAGAAGCTCGTGTCGTGGAGGAAGCTCCCTCGGGAGCTCCGTTAGGAGCTGCAGAAGGTCCGGAAACCATTCCGCGTGATGCCATAGCGGAGCTACCAGTCATCGAACAGTTGACCGATAATCTGGTCCTGTTGAGCACCCTTCTCATCAGACAGAACGGTGGGAAGGCGTACACGTCGATGTTGTCCCACCGTTGCTGGAAGCATCTTGCCAGAGTGCCTTGGGGTCCGGGACTGGGGAGCAGTACAGGGGCAGCTTGAAGTTCAAAGCTGTCGCGAACAAGTCCACAGTCGGGGAACCCCACAAAGTCAGGACTTTATTGGCTATCTGAGGATCCAAAGACCACTCGGTACTCACTATCTGCGAGGCCCTGCTCAGACTGTCGGCGAGCACATTCCTCTTGCCAGGAATGAAGCGAGCTGATAGTGTTATCGAGTGGATTTCGGTCCACCTCAGAGTCTCTACTGCAAGATGGGATAGCTGCTGCGAAAAAGTGCCTCCTTGCTTGTTGATATAAGCCACTACCGTGGTGTTGTCGCTCATCACCACCACGGAGTGACCCACCAGGGACCGTTGGAACTGCTGAAGAGCCAGAAAGACGGCCTTCAATTCTAGCAGGTTGATGTGTAGGCACTTTTCTGATTCTGACCAAAGGCCTGAGGCCCTCTGGTTCAGATTGTGCGGCCCCCACCCTTCTTTTGACGCGTCCGAAAACAGAGTCAATTCCGGGGGGAGGACGAGAAGACTCACTCCCTTTCGTAGGTTCTCGTCGACCAGCCACCATCGCAAGTCCGTCTGTTCCAGAGACCCCATTGGGATCAGAATGTCCGGGGAATCGGATCCTTGATTCCACCGGGACTTGAGCCGCCATTGAAGGGATCTCATCCTGAGGCGGCTGTTTGGAACCAGACGAGCCAGGGAGGATAGGTGACCTAAGAGACGCAACTACGATTGGGCGGGGAGTTCTTCTCGCCTGAGGAAGGGTTCCGCCACCCTCCTCGAGGAAGGGTTCCGCCACCCTCCTCGAGGAAGGGTTCCGCCACCCTCCTCGAGGAAGGGTTCCGCCACCCTCCTCAGCCTTGCTATCCGGTCGTCTGATGGAAAGGCTTTGTGGAGATTGGTGTCTATTAGCATGCCTAGATAAACCAGTCGTTGGGACGGCTGCAGAGAGGACTTCTCGAGGTTTACCACAATCCCCAGATCCTGGCAAAGATCCAGAAGCCTGTCTCGGTGCCGAAGAAGGGTTGACTCCGAGTCTGCTAGGATCAGCCAATCGTCCAGATAACGAAGGAGACGAATGCCGTTCCTGTGCGCCCAAGATGAAATCAGGGTGAACACACTGGTGAACACCTGAGGAGCTGTGGAGAGACCGAAACACAGCACCTTGAACTGGTAGATCTTGTCGTCTAGCCAAATCTCAGGTACTTCCTGGAAGACGGATGGATTGGGATCTGGAAGTACGCGTCCTTTAGATCCAGTGTGCACATGAAGTCTTGTGGTCTCACTGCAAGTCTGACCGTGTCTGCTGTCTCCATGCTGGACCGGGTTTGCTTGACAAACCCGTTCAGAGCTGAGAGGTCGATGACAGGTCACCAGCCTCCAGTAGCCTTCTTTACAAGAAAGAGTCGACTGAAGAAGCCTGGGGAGCCGTCGACGACCTCCTGGAGAGCACCCTTCTCGAGCATGGTCTCGACTTCGGCCTGAAGGGCCAGCCCCTTTGCCGATCCCGTGGCACAGGAGCTCAACGGCACTGGATTCGCTGTCAGGGGAGGTTGAGATGTTGTGAATGGGATGCGATAGCCTTGGCCGATCACTGAGACCGTCCAAGCATCGGGCCCGTGTTGCTGCCACCTGCGGACGCAACGCTGAAGGCATCCACCACAGGTGGACACGCAGGGGGACTGCCACCCCTAGGAGTCTTGCCTCCCCTGGAGGACTTACCGCCCCTCTTGACCTTGGCTGGAAAGGGCTGGGGCTTAGACACCACCTTCTTAACTGCCGGTGCCTGCTTTGGAGCCTTACGAGGCTGCTGCTGCTGTTGCGGCGGAGCTGGAGGCTTATAGGGCCGAGCTGTAAGGGCCCTATGGAGGAGGGAGTCCGTGCTGGACTTCCTCCACCTCAGCCGTTCGCTCCATGTCTTGAGGCTCAAACAGGTTCTCCCCCAGAAGGGAAGCATGTCGGAGCCTACAAACATCCACGGCGGGGACCTTCGAATGGAATCTTTCGGACACAGCATCGCGACACTTCAACACCGAGTTGGCCCACAGGGTGGTAACCTGGTGCGCCAAAAACTCGATGGAGCGGGTGCCCGAGAGCAAGAAGGTCTCCAGGGCCTTCCTATTGGTGTCCTTGGACAAGTCCTCCGAGTGCAATAGGATGCCCAGAGATCCTAGCCAAAAGTCCAGCCACGAAGTGGCCTGCATGGCACACTTAGCGACCTTCTCGTGGCTAAGGATCTCTGCCGCCGAGAACGAAACCTGCCGGGCAGAGAGCTTCTCAAAGGGAACTCCCTTCGCCAGCTCCTCCACAGAGTGATGGAGAGGAAGAGCGAGGCTGGACTCACCCAGAATCTCGAAATACCTCCTCTGCTGAAGACGAGGAGGAGGGATGAGCTTGTTCCCGGCAGAGGAACGACTGGAGGCGGCAAGAATCGCGAGCTGAGCGTTGGCCCTAGCTCTGGCACTCTTCAGGCCCCGAGACCAGGGCAGAGCCGCACTGGACTTAGGGGCCTTCCGAACGTCAAACACTTCATCTAAGATAGTGTCTTTGCCTTCACAGGAGGCAATGACTGGATCCATAAGCCCGTTAAGTTGCCTTATCAGGCTTAGGACCTGCCAGAAGGCATGTTCGGATTCCTGCTGATCTCCTCCCTGCGGGCTGGCAGCTAAGTCTCCTGTCCCAGGGATCTCTTCCTGGGGTGAAGCGTGGACGTTCCCCCGGGGGGCCGTGGGTTCCTGGCGAATCCTCGAAGATGACTTTGGGACGGTCTTGGAGTCCTTGGATTCCCTCCTGGGAGGGATACAGGATCCCAACAAGGAGGTTCGAGGAGCCCTTTCCTCACGAGACGATTCTCCTCCATGAAGCGAAGTCTCCCCCCTTGGTGCCGAGGGGAAGACTACCGCTTCACCGGACTCACCCGAGGACGGAAAGGCCTCGTCCACGGGAGAAGGAGAAAGCACTCGAGCAGGAGAAAGGGGCTTCGCGACAGACCTCTTGGGAACCAACTTCGCCCTGGGGGAAGTCACCACGAAGTCCACTCCTCTCTATCTCTTCAGCGTAGGAGAGACAGCCGTTGGTTTGTTACCCTGGTCGGCGAGTGCTGGCTTCATAACCCTCACTAACGCCCGCGCCAGGGGACCAAACCAAGTCTGTTGCTCCATGGACACAGATTCCGAAATCCTCGCTAAAGGGAAAGGGATCGGGCGATCCTTTGGAGTGGACACCACAGTACCTGCCTGAAAAGAAGGTGGGGAAGAATGATGTACTAACCTCTCCTCAGTATTATCCTTGTCCTGCACTACAATCCTGTGTTTGGGTGGAGGCGATCCCGAGTGTTGTCCAGGAACACGCGTTCCTGCTTCTACCACCGGCTGCGAAATTCGCCGCGAACGATGGTCGCGCGGGCGCGAGGGAGCACAGGTGAATGAGCGCGTGTCCGAGTCGGCGAACGAAAGCATTGGCGCGATGGCGAGGAAATGCGCTGCCGCGTGGGCGAGGAAGATTGCTGGCGATGTAGATCAACAGGCGATCGGTGGTGACGCGTTGGCGAGCGATAGTGCGCATCACGCGCAGGTGAGTGCTCGCGCGATGGCGAGCTAAAAGATGGCGAACCATGTCCCTTCAGAACCTCTGGGCGACAAAGCGTTGGAGAACGCGGGCGCGCAGGTTGTAAATCACGCGGGCGATCCGGAGATCGCCGATAAACAGGTGATCGCTGACGCGTAGGAGAACGCTGATGAATAGGCGATACTAAAATCGGCTGTGCGCGCTGGCGAGCAGGTGATCGCCGGCGCGTAGGTGATCGTTAACGCGTAGGAGAACGCTGATGAATAGGCGATACTAAAATCGCCTGTGCGCGCTAGCGAGCAGGTGATCGCTGGCGCGTAGGTGATCGCTGGCGAGCAGGAGGGCGACGCGTGAGATCCTGTGAAGGAACAGGTGGCGCGGCGCGTTCACGAACAGGAACAGGAAGATCGCAGGCGCGTGGGCGAACATGTGCTTTTGACACACGCACTGGAGAACGCGAACGTTGTTGCGTAGACACAGGATGAGAGAGCTCAGGAGACTGATGGCGCGCAGGGAGTTCAACAGGAACTGCAGGATGGTCAGAGACCACAGGGCGATGATCCTCAAAAGAGCGCTGACGAGGAGGGCGAACATCAGGAGAGGGCCAACGAGCAGGAGAGCATTGACGAGCAGGAGAGCGTTGATGATCAGGAGAGCGCTGACAAGCAGGAGAGCGCTGACGAGCAGGAGAGCGCCTGTGCGATAGCACTGCACGTGGAAGGGAAGAATCCCTTTGCCCCGAAGGGACCGTTGCCCGTCGGGTGATGAGTTCCCCAGAAGGTGAAGATCTAGCAGGAGTTGGAGAACGGTCTGCAGAGAGGTCCAAAGGAGCAGGAGCTGTAGGCTGAGTACGACGAGGAGAGTCCCCTTCGGAGGAAGAAGATCCAAAAAGGCGCCTCTTAACCCCCTTATAAGGGGAAGGGAGGCCCTTGCGACGCAGCAGACGGTGAGCCTTACGGCGAAGGCGGCCACGGGGAAGATCATCACGACCATCAGTCCTCCGAAGGGGAGTCTCAGTCAAAGCACTTCCCTTAGAAGGAAGCTGAACAGCAGAAGAGCCCGTAGGACTCACTTCCCCCTTCGAAGGATGTACGGAAGGGGGAGGAGAGCCATCAGCACCATCATCCTCAACTGCACCTGCAGAGGATTGCCCAGCCACGTCGGAGGCCTCTGCCACCACGACGTCGACGATAGACAGAGGGTCTACCTCTGCTACCGCCGGCGACTGCGTAACGGCGGCCCCCAACGAGACAAGGTCAATCAAGGCGACCCTGGAGGGCAAGCCCTTAAGCCCCAGGGAAGCCCAAATCTGTAAAAGATCACCATTAGACAAGGAGTTATCAATGGCATCCCCCGGAGGAGGAGGGGGAACCGCCCCGCTATGGGAGGCGACGCCCTCTCCCCCCACCCAAGGTCGGGAAACAGAACTAGGGCCTGCGCTACCACTCGGACGACTCTCCTTAGGAGCCGGTCGAGGGGGAGCTTCGGAGGAGGTTTGGGCGGCGAAAGAAGAATCCCGAGAACCTTCCTCCTTCAAGGCAACCCCCGAAGGAGAACGGTCTCTCTTGGACTTCTTCTTACGCCGGCGGCCAAACCTCTCCCACTGGGAGGCAGACCACTCCCTACACTCACAACATGACAAATTCGAAGATAATTTGTATTTTTCCTAACCATACAAACCTTAGCTATTTACATTGGGTTTACCTTTTAGCGCAGCTGAAATGGCGAGCCATTAGAATTTAACGAGGGTGTATTACCCCTGCGCTAGTTAGCAGGGGGGTAGGGGAGTAGTAGCTTGCTACCCCTCCCCCCCTCACACACAGGTGAATGCTCACTTTCACTTAGAGGTAGGACTTGTCTTGGGGGACAGGGCTGGCGGGCAAATATGTGTAAATAGCTAAGGTTTGTATGGTTAGGAAAAATACAAATTATCTTCGAATTTGTCATTTGTTCCGTAACCAAAATACAAACCACGCTATTTTCATTGGGTGACTTACCCCTTAGGTAGGGTGGAAAGTCCCCAGCCATACTGGCTTTGGCTTTACCCGTGGACTCAGAATCCGAGTGAGTCGCACTCGAGAAAAGGAGTCCCTGCACCTCACAACTTCCTTGCTCCGCAAGGAACCGTGTGGCCTACATAAGCTTGTGTGTGAAGCAAGAAGTGTGACCCGTCCTAGGCAGTTGACCTAGAGTTCCAGAAGGAACTCTGGGTTAGGACGTTCCCAATACAACCCCGTCAGGGTATGGGGGACGCGACAGTATTGACTCAATACTCGGAACACAAGGAAGCATGGTTTACCTGCAGAGGTTCGAGGTCAGCTATGCAGAGACCAGGATGCTGCTTCCCCGTAGAGGGGATGATGAACAAAGAAATAAGGGCCAGACATACTTCTTTCGTTCATGCAGACTAAAACCTGATAACAATGCCCTCAACCTTCTGCTACCTGTCCAAAAAGGAGCCTGAGGTTAGACCAGCTGTTGTGTAGCCACCACAGAGCGATAGAAAACGTATCGAAACTCCTGTGGGTCACGCCCTGCAGGAAGCGGGCTGCGAAGGTCATTAGACGCTTCCAGACTCCAGCTTGTAGCACCTGCGTCACAGAGTAGTATTACTCGAAGGCGAGGGACGTTGCGATGTATCCAACATCGTGCTGTAGGGCGACGTGACGGGGGAGGGTCTGGAGACAGGTCGAGATGAATGTCCTTGAGTCCGAGCTGAAGAGGTATACTGGTGACTCTCCCCGGTGTCCTCCTTGTGCTCCCAAATCGGCTGCAACTGAGGACAAACTGCAACTGTTCCCAAAGCTAACCTCTCGATTCCTTTACTGGCAAGAAAGAAAAGGTTTTGGGATATCAGATACAGAATGGAGACTCGAAATCTTGAAGGAATTGGACCGAAGGGCCGGGACCCCAAGATTCTGAGTCTAGCCAACAACTCAGGAGCGAACCTGAATGTTGCCTCCCCCTCTTCTTAAGAAAGGGCGGAGTCGTACGAGACCAAGATGATTGCTTACAAACTGGCCGCGGCCAGAGTGAGCAGGAGACCAAAGACGGAATACAATCCGAGGCCTGTCATAAAGGGTCTTGAGAAGATCTCTTGAGGGACTAAAAAGTCCGAGCCATGCTCCAAGTTGGAGGTCTCACTCCGACTATGGCAGGGACGACCGTAGCTTCGCATGAGCGAGGAAAGATCCAGCGGGCAGGAAAAAGTTATTCCTTTAAGCCTGAAGGTTAGGGAAAGGCTGAGCGACAGGCTTCATTGCCGAGAGTGGAAAGGACTTTCCTCCCGACGAAAGGCAATAAGACCGTTATTGCTGGAGAAGAGGCCTCAAGGGAAGAGGTATATCTCCCACGGCACCAACCACCGAAGACTCTTCACTTCGCCTGGAAGTCCCCTGCGGATGACTATCGCAGATGACGCGCCCTCCGTCCCGCGACTGTAGCGGGTTGTCTCTTCTTGAGGAGGAGGCGTAGTGTCTCCAGGCATGAAGCCGACGCGACGCCCCGGTTCGTGAAAGATGTTGCAGTGTGGTTGTTTGAGTAGTCTGTGCCATGGGAGAAGCTCTCCCGGGAGTTCCGTCAGGGGAAGCACAGGGTCCAGAAACCGTTCTGCGCATAGTCCCAGTGGAGCTCTCCCATTGAAAGGTTGACAGACAACCTGGTCTTGTTGAGACCCATTCTCCACAGACAAAAAGGAGGGAAGACGCAGGCGTCGAAGTTGTCCCACCATCACCGGAATGCATCTTGCCAGAGTCTCGGGGTCTGAGACTGGGGGGAAGAACAGCGGAAGCTTGAGGTTCCAAGCTGTCGCGATCAGGTCCCCCAGACCAGGACTTGCTGGTTACTCAAGGCCAAAGACCCCCAGGTACACTCTCTCTACGAGGCTCTGCTCGGATAGTCGGAGAGAACATTCCTCTGCCTGGAATGAGAGAGCCGATGGTGGTATTTAGAGTATCTCTACTGCAAGATGTGGAGGTGTGAAAATGCGTCCCCTGCTGGTTGGAACAAGCCAGAATCATGAAGTCGACGCGCACGGAGCGACTCGGCAGGAGCTGTAGGATCTGCAGGGGGGCCAGACTACGGCCCCTAAGCCTGCCTGAATGATGGAGAGGTATCCTTCAGATCCTGACCATAGGCCTGGACCGGAACATGCCCCCCCCCCCCTTTTTTTTTTTGACGAGTCCGAGAACAGCATCAAGAATGTGGGGAAAGGACGAGAATATCCACTCCCATCAAGAGGTTCCATAGGTCAACACCCATTGCAGGTCTAATAGTTCCGCTGGTCCCATAGGGGCCAGGAAGTCCGGTTAATAGTTGCCTGAAACCACCGGAACTTGGACCGGCCCACATGGAACTTATCCTGAGGCGACCGTTCGGAACTACAGTGAACCCTCGCTACTTCGCGGTTCGACAATCGCGGATTCACCACTTCGCGGGGTTTTCCCATAACCCATATATATATACATATCGCGGATTTTCCGGAAAATTCGAAAATACCGCGAAATCTGAAGACAACCAAATACGATATTTTGTTACCTGTAATTCCATTAATACTGTAATTAGTAATATCTGCTCTTACTGATTGTTCATTGCATTACATATGATATATAATTCAGCACAGAAAGAAATAAAACACGAAAAGAGAATGTGATCATACGATAATTCAGTACGTAGTAAAATTAAATCGAACATGAAACGCAAATCAGATGCAGTCATACCATATTAGAATGGTGTGTACTGTAATGGATGTGCTTCTTTTCCATGAATCTTTTGTATGTATACGTACGTAGTACAGTACTGCATCCAATAATATTCTTTGTTGCAAAAATCACATTTCGAATACTGTAAGCGTACGAGAGAGAGAGAGAGAGAGAGAGAGAGAGAGAGAGAGAGAGAGAGAGAGAGAGAGAGAGAGAGAGAGAGAGAGAGGCGTAAAATAGCGTACGTAAATTTTTATTATTATTGTTATTATTATTATTATTATTGTTGTTGTTAATAAAATTATTATTGTTATTATTATTAATCATTATTATTATTATTATTACTGTACAGTATTATTATCATTATTTATTATTATTACGGTATTGTACTTAATCTACGTACGTTCATTATGCGCGGGGCATCTTCTATGAGTAACCAACGCACCATAGTACTGTAAGACGGGTTGTGATTGGTTCAAGCGCTGATAGATGACGAATCAAAACTCAAGTTTTGTTATCTAGCCTGTGATTGGTGTTTTGCCCGCATCTTCTACCCGCAGCATCAAAGTTCTCGCGGGGCTGGATCGTTCACTTTCTCTTTCCGCGTATTGCCGAGTAGACGTTCTTAAGTTTGTGAAGTTTAATCTGTGCTGTGTGCGACTGTTTTAAGTTGAACTTTTTGTTGAACTTTCTGTTAAATCCTACTGTACAATGCCTCCCAAGCGTTCTGCTTCTAGTAAGGCTGGTAGTGAGCCTAAACGCCACCGAAGGATGATGACGATAGCTGAGAAGGTTACGCTTCTCGACATGTTAAAAGATGGTAGAAGTTACGCGGCCGCCGGCCGCCATTTTGGCATCAACGAATCCACCGTTCGCTATATCAAAAAGGACGAGGCGAACATTAGAAAGACTGCTGCAATCACCTTTAGCAGATCAGCGAAGCGAGTCGTTACAACGCGTAATAAAACGATCGTACGCATGGAAGGTGCTTTAGCTGTGTGGATTGCCGACTGCCGGAAGAAGAACATAGCGTTGGATACGAACACCATCCAAACAAAGGCTTTGAGCTTATATGAGAATTTTGCTGCAAAGGAACCTAAAGACGACGACGGCAACCATGGTGAAGATGATGATGATGCAGATGATCCTCAACCAGGGACATCCACTGATTCCCAGCCTCAGAAACGTTTTTCCGCAAGCAAAGGATGGTTCGCGAAGTTTCAGAAACGCTTCGCCCTGAAAAGCGTTTCCCTGCATGGGGAGTCTGCTTCCGCTGACACTGCCGCTGCTGAAACTTACGTGAACCAGACTTTCAAGAACATTATCGCTGAAGGTGGATACAAGCCGGAACAAGTGTTTAATATGGATGAAACCGGCTTGTTTTGGAAGAGAATGCCGTCGCGAACTTTCCTGTTCAAAGAGGAAGCCAAAGCCTCTGGCTTTAAGGCATTCAAGGATCGCGTTACCCTCGTGATGTGTGGCAATGCTGCTGGATTTTTGTTAAAGCCGGGGCTTATTTATAAGTCGAAAAATCCTCGCGCTTTGAAAAATAAAAATAAGAATCTCCTTCCCGTGTACTGGATGCATAATCAAAAAGCATGGATTACGAAGATGCTGACCTCCAACTGGTTCCACCAGTGTTTCATCCCGCAAGTCCATGAATATCTCTTAGAGAAGGGCTTGCCATTCAAGATCCTTCTCCTTATGGATAACGCTGGTGGACACGCAACTGACCTGTCGCGTGAGGGCGTTCAGGTTGAGTTCCTGCCACCCAACACCACGTCATTAATTCAACCGATGGACCAGGGGGTTATCAGGGCGTTCAAGGCCCTCTACACGAAGAATACCTTGGCGGACCTCGTTGCGTGTGTGGATGCTGCCCAAGATGACGAGGATGAAGATTTCAACTTGAAGGCGTACTGGCGGCAGTACACCATAGCCACGTGCCTGCAGAATATTCAAAAGGCACTTCAAGAGATGAAACCTGCAACCGTGAATGCGAGCTGGAAGAAGCTGTGGCCCGATATTGTTTACGACGACAAGGGATTTACTCCGTCGGAAATCCAACACTCTGCAATACGGAAATCTGTGCAGTTGGCTGCCATAATTGGAGGTGACGGGTTTGGCGACATGACGACTGAAGACGTCGACGAGTTGTTGGACTGCCATTCCCAGCCCCTAACTGACGCAGACCTCGAAGACCTGACGAAATCGGCAAGTGAGGAAGAGACCCAAGAAAATGTCGAAGAAACGGGCTTAACATTAGAACGGCTTGCCAAGTTCTGCAACCATATGGAGGAGGCGAAAGAAATGTTACAAGAGTGGGACGAGGATATGGTTCGCTCGATGCAATTCTCAAATAAGGTCGATGACATCATGACTCCCTACAGGATGCTCTTGGATCGAAAAAAGAAGCAGCGGCAACAACTTCCGATCACAATGTTCTTCCAGCCTCGCAAAAAAGAGCCAGTTCCTCCTGCTAGTACGCCTTCGGAAGAAATTGAAGAAGTTTCCCAGGAAGAAGTTGAAGAGGTGTCCCAGGAAAAGACACCTCCGTCTGAAGAGACGTAAAATACTATCATTGACTGCACAGTAGAACACATCATCAGCTTCATCATCATCATTTCTACTGTGCAGCAAATTCATCGCCATCGTCATTCAAGTTTTTCTTGAACTTCTTTCGTGGTGAGTACAGTAACAATCTTTATTTTTTACTTTAACCTGTTTTATAGTTTAGTAATGTACGTACTGTATGCATTAAGTTAAAGGGAAGGTTTTAAAAGTCTACATGTTGTAACCTATCATATTTTTTTTGTTTAAAATTTACATTTACGTACGTAAAACAATCTCTCTCTCTCTCTCTCTCTCTCTCTCTCTCTCTCTCTCTCTCTCTCTCTCTCTCTCTCTCTCTCTCTCTCGTAAATTGTTTTCCTGCTTTGCTACGTACAATATTGTATAATTTATATTTGTAAGGTAACATATTTTGTAAATGCTTTTACTGTAAATACTGTATGTACTGTATCATTATTTATCACTATCATCATGCGCGTTAAATGCCTTGTTTGTTCTGAGCGTGGTTGTTTACTGAGCGTACACGCCGTCGTTTCAGGCGGCGTCATAAAGAAAAAGATTTCATTTGGAAGTCCTAAGAAAAATACGTAAACTAAAACATTGGTAATAAAAAATCAACATACAGTACTGTATAATCAATATAATCGATGCAAAAACTAACCTATACATATATGTGTACACTAAATGAGTTTGTTTCTTCATTATGATCAGAGATGAACGTAAACAAAACATTGGTTGCCATTTTTTATCGTGCTTTTTAGGTGTTTAGGAAACACATGATATAAAATCGCCTTTAATATTTGTGCCTGTTTTAGTTTAGGGTGCTGTAGTACATGCATTAAGTGTTCTGTACATTAAAGGGTGGTTTGTTAACAGTACTACGTACAAGGGAAGGTTTTAAAAGGCCGAATATACATGTTAAATAAATAGGTAAATATGCTGTCACTACTTCGCGGATTTTCACCTATCGCGCCCGCGTCTGGAACCTATCTACCGCGATAAACGAGGGTTCACTGTATAGACGAGTCAATGAGGAAAGGAGAACTAGGAAACGTTCCAAGGTAGGGCTGAAAGCTCTGCTTGACCGAGAACAGGTACTGCGACTCTCCTCAGCCTTGCCACAGTCAACTGAAGGGAAGGCTCGGAGGAGGTGGCAACAGAATCTGGCGTCCCCAGGTGGTCACCCATCCAAGTACCGACCAGAACCGACGTTGCTTAACCTCGCTGGACGGACGAGAAGCGGGCTTCCAACGTGGTAAGGCCGTTGACTCAATATCATGGCCAGATACTCCAGATGTTGAGGCAGAAGAGAGAAGGCTCCTAGCAAAATACCATGAACCCACACTCGTGGTAAGCATCCGGAAGCTTATCCAGGCGCTGAAGAAGGTCGAACCCGAGCTGACCAGCCCTCCAAAAAGCGAAGGAGGCGGAAGCCTGCACCTGAGCGGCCATGAGGAAAGCAGGGAGAGTTCTCTGGGGAAAAAACCTGCGATGCCACGGCGGGATCGCCACACTGCATCATAAGCAGGAGTACCTGCAGTCTAGGCTGAATTCCACGAGCTCCCTGGAAGATGGATGGAATGGGAACTGAAAGTACCCGTCCTTCCGATCCAGGGTTTAAGGAGTCCTGTCGCCTCGTTACCAGTCTGATCGATTCTGCTGTTCTACGCTGGCCGAAGTTTGTTCGACAAACTTGATCAGGGCTGAGAGGTCGACTACGGAACTCCCGACTCAGATACTTCCTTACAAGAAAGGATCGACTGAAGAAGCCGGGGGTGAAGCCGTCGATGATCCCATGGAGGACCTTCTCCTAAGGTATAGATCATTCTGCCCAAACGGGCAACTCTTGCTGACCCTATGGCATAGAGGTTAAGAGACACTGAATTCGCTGACAGAGACGGCAGGCGCGATATCCTTGGCTGATCACAGAGATCGTGCGGGAATGGGCATCGTGAAGCTGTCATCCGGATGAGAAACCTTAAGCATCCTCCCAGCGAGAAACCTGCAAGGGGGGGGGGGTGCCAATCCTAGAGTTCGTGAACTCTGCCGCTCCCTTTAGGATTATGCCCCCCCCCCCCCCGGGGGAGCCTCCTGTGCCATCTGTTCCTGACAGGAGGAAACTGCAATTGGACACCTTGTCTCAGTTGTCGTAGCCGATAACTTAGGCCGACGTGGTTGAAAGAAAAAGACGCTGGAGCCCTGCAGAGTCTGGAAGAAAGCGCCTTGGAGGAATGAAAACGGAAGTCGATTTCCTCCGCACAGCCGCTGTCTAAGTCTCTGTCCTTGGGCACAAACAAACTCTTCTCAAGGATGGAAGGGTGTCTGAGGTTGTCGACATCCACAGATGAGACACCCGAAAGGAAGCCCTCGGTCAGCGCGTCCAGATGGTCCAACATCGAGCTTGCCCGCAAGTTAGATACTTAACGAAGAAACGCCAAGGTGCCTGAGCCCGAGAGGAGGAAAGTACCCATGATCTTCATGTAGCTTCCTTGAACCAAACCTCGGGCCACAACCGAGGAGGGAAAGGACCTGGTAAGCCCCCTACACGAGGTGGAGAAGAGGAAGGGGTAAGTAGTCACCCCTTGGCCGATGGAGAAATCTTGAACGGAAAGCCCCCTGCCAAAAATCCTTCCAGGGAATGACAGGGAAGGGCTAACCCAGGTTCTGGAAAGGAGTGTTGCTCAGACCTCCCTGAAGATTCTTCCTATTCTTGCAAGTGCCATGCTCTGCGTTTACGGGGTGAGGCCGTGTTCTGGAAATACGCTCCAGAACAACTCGCCAGGGCTGGCCATGCTGCGAAAACCCAATGGGAATCGTGGTCACAATCGCCCTGGAGCTCGCGCGATGGAAAATAAATGATTTGAGCGTGGGCGAACGTGGAAGCGCCCATGCGCGGTCACGCAGGAACGCAAACGAAGGTGAGCGAAGGAGCGCAGAAGGTGAGCGAAGGAGCGCAGAAGGAGGGCGAGAGCTGGTGGTTGGTGAGCAATAACCCATAGACGAGCAATGGACACTGCAAGAATTAAGCCGACGTTAGTGCGAAGAACCACCGTCGGTTCGCGCGACGCAACACCACCGTCGGTTCGCGCGACGCAACACCACCGTCGGTTCGCGCGACGCAACACCACCGTCGGTTCGCGCGACGCAACACCACCGTCGGTTCGCGCGACGCAACACCACCGTCGGTTCGCGCGACGCAACACCACCGTCGGTTCGCGCGACGCAACACCACCGTCGGTTCGCGCGACGGAAACCATCCACTCGCGCGATGGAAAACCGTTGGTTCGCGCGCGGGCGAACATTGGAGAGCATGTGCGCGGACGTGCTGGCGAGCGGTCGCGCGGGCGAGCGAGGAAACGCGCTGCCGTGAGGGTGAGACAGATCGCTGGTGATGTGGATCAACAGGCGATCGGTGGTGAGCTGGTGAGCGCTGACGCGCAGGTGGGCGATGGCGCGTCGGCAAACGACGGCGCGTTGGCGAGCGGTGGTGCGTTAACAAAACGCTAGCGAGCAGATGAAGAATCGCGAGGGTGCGTAGGCGGTTGCCAACACGAGAGAGAGTAGTGACGGTTAGCGTGCATTGCGCTAACAGAAGGTGCGCAGGTGCATCAGGAAGGTGAGCGCTGAAGCCAGCTGTTAATCAGGTGATCCTAGACGGTCGGAAAACCGTAGGCGCCCATTGGTGCGTGGCAAAGAAGGGAGCGCAGATGTGCGCTGGCAAATGAAGAAAGCTGGCGCACAGAAGGACAGAAGAAAAGGTGAGCGCTGGCGAGCAGGAGGAAGATCTACAGCAAGACTCAGCTACCGGGGATCGTGGTCCACAGCAGGCGAGCGCTAGATCGCTACTGAAGGTGGTCAGGGGAACTGACACGCGTGGCGATCGTTGACGCGTAGGAGATCGCTGGCGAGCAGGTGAACGTTGACGCGTCTAAGGTCGCTGGCGAGCTGATGATCGCCGACGAGCAGAAGGCAACGCGTGGAAGCCTGCGCATAGAAGAGGAGTCCTTGACCAAGACCTGAACCGAAGTTCTAGATCCGAGGGCGAACGTGAGCGCACAGGGCGCGTAACAGGAACCAACAGGAAAAGCAGAGATGATCATCATGAGAGCGCTGACGAACAGGAGAGCGCTGGCGAACAGGAAGCGCTGATGAGCAGGAGAGCGCCTGTGCGCTAACACTGAGCAGGAGCAGGAGCGAACACAGCAGAAGGGCGCGCAGGGGAACCCTGACACGCAAGGGAAGAACCCCCGTGGGAGGCAACCCTTTGCCCCGAGGGGATCGTTGTCCGTCGGGAGACAGATGTCCATCGGAAGACCGTTGCCTGTCCGCCAGGAGACTGATGTCCGTTGTAAGACCGTTGCCCGTCGGAAGACGAGATCAGACTGCTGTCCATCTGCACCAGGGCGGAAGATCAAGAAGAAGGAGTTGTAGGCTGCAAACGGAGATTCAAAAAGGCACCTCTTAGCACCCTTATAGGGAGATGAGAGGCCCTTACGACGAGGCGGACGGTGAGCCTTACGGCGAAGGAGACCAACAGCAGCAGAAGAAACCTCCGAAGAGGAGTCTCTATGAGTGTACTCTCTCCCGAACGAAAGAGAAACACTTCGTAGAAGAGACTGGTCAGCCAGTGACCTAAAAGGAGCAATCCTCCGAAGAGGGGCTCCTGCAGTTGCTCAGCCCCTTGAGCGAAACTGCAGGTGTGACCGCTCAGCACCAAGAGCATAGTCGCACGAAACAAAGGCAAGAGAAGAACCCCCCCAAAAGGGGAAAAACTCAAGCCTGGACAGGAAAAAACTTCCCTCGGAAGGAAAGTTACCCACCCAAGAAGGCAAGCCTCCTGAGAGTTCTAAAATGAACTGGAGAGCTGTCAATCGTCACGGGAGTACTTCCAGTAGAAGGAGACACGCCCCTGACGAAAATCCAAAGGGGAGGCAGCAACAGCCGAATCTCCAGGCCTCCACAAGACAGCTCACACCGTTGCCATATTACAGAAACGAACTAGATCGGTAACTGTAAAAAAATAAAACAAAAATCATTAGTACACATTCATTCCCCCGGGAAGGCTTCGAAGAGGAATCCCGAGGGAAAGGAAACAAGAGTTACAAAACATGCACGTACCCTCACAACCACTTACACTCACGGAAGGAGAGCTGTAACCAAAACAGAATTATAACAATTATAATTATGAAACTATGTAATTAAAAAATGAATGAACACTAAAGAAGGAACGAAAACCCCGAAAGGAAAAGAAGGAACGAAAACCCCGAAAGGAATCGTTCTACAAGCTGAAAAATTAACAACTACAATTAGATTCATAAACTAATTGAGACAAAACGTACGGCGTAGAAACACCCCCCCCCCCACGCGGAAAGGAAGCTACGAGGGGCGTAGTAAAACGTAGTAAAAAGGGTGAACGACCTCAAGAAAGAGAGAGAGAGAGAGAGAGAGAGAAAGACCGAAGTCAAACTCGATCGCAACCCATAAAATTATGCCGTGGTGGCCTAACTGCCGAGGACTCCACGGAGATATCGTACACTACACACACAACTCTGAAAAGGAAACTTACTGATTTCTATACTCAAATATATACACAAAACATGAAAACATGTTTACATATATATATTGAGTAAAAGAAAAGTAAGCGATTAAGTAGACAAAAAAAACAATGGCTGCCAAGAGAGGACCAAGACAGAGACGTCTGTCCGAGTCCGAGCCAAAAGTGAAAGTGAGCATTCACCTGTGTGTGAGGGGGGAGGGGTAGCTAGCTACCACTCCCCTACCCCCCCCCCCCCCCCCGCTAACTAGCGCGGGGGTAATACACCCTCGTTAAATTCTAATGGCTCGCCATTTCAGCTCCGCTAAAAGGTAAACCCAATGTAAATAGCGTGGTTTGTATTTCGGTTACGGAACAAACATGTTTTCCTGGTCACACCGTCGGCCCCGACACTGAGGGCAAAGGGTGTGAGGGTCCGTATCTAAGGCCGACATAAAGGTCCCACAAGGGCGGCCGGCAACACCAGGGCACGTACGCATTGTAATATAATAATATAATAATGAAAGTCAATTTCAAACCAACACACAAGCTGTAGAAAAGAGAAAGCAGAAAAAAGATTAAAGGCTGTCAACGAGGACGATGAACAGACACCGCCGAGCCAAAAGTGAAAGAGAAGCAAGTCACCGGTGTGGGGGGGGAGGGGTAGCAAGCTACCCTTCCCCTACCCTCCGCTAACTAGCGCGGGGGTAATTAACCCTCGTTAAAACTATTGGCTCGTCATTTCAGCTGCGCTAAAAGGTAAACCCAATGTAAATAGCGTGGTTTGTATTTCGGTTACGGAACAAATATGTTTTCCTGTAGGAAATAACGTGATCTAACCGGTTTTCTCCTTCATTTCATCCGTAATAACAGCAACCAACTCGGCAACTTGAAGTTAGACGAATTGGTTGATCTGTTTGTTTCCGATTGAAATGAACATCAAATTCGGTTAAATCACGTTATTTACTACAGGAAAACATATTTTCTCTTCGAAATCTCACCCTGTAATACAATACAAAATTACCGATAGTTTCAGTACTCTATGAGTAAAATTATGACCTCCGCTACGGCAACTTATTTCTCGACCTTGACCTTTGACCTAGAATGGGGTTTTTAATCCCATTTTCTATGTCTTCATTTGCAGCAACAGTGTTCATTGTATTACAAATACTTCCTTACTTAAACGATTTATTGATTTATGTTCTGCTGTATGCTCGCGATTAAACATCATCTCACATGATGGCTATGTTTTGTTACACGCGTTAGACCGAGTGGGCTAATATTTTGGCATTATCAATCATACAAACTTAAAGGGGTAAATTGCAGCTTCGCACTCCAGCATCGGTTCGAACATGGACTTAGCTTCCACTTCCAATGATCAGACTAAATATATCAAACACACTTTTTGACCCTAACTTTTTATGGAGCCTTTGTATATCAGCGGCCAGTTCCTCCCCTGTGGATTAAAAATGGACATCAACTTACCTCAACTTTCACCCCAACCTAACCTACAAGCTGTGTCCTTACCAACTTACCTAACGGGGGAGGGGACTAACAGCCCCCTGCGACCTCCCTTACACTGTCGTATTCTAAGTTAGACATAATAAACCATACAGGTGGCCGCTATCATACATGCACCCCCATTTTACTATTAACATGATCAATAAAATAAGAGCTATAGTTATATTGCATATTCCAATACCAAAAATAAATAAGAGGTTTAAAATCTAAAATGTAGGGCTCTTAACTATGTTCGAACAAATAACTTACGGCAGAAGCGCCACCCATCAGCCTTTCTGAACTACTGGCTGGCAGGAGACTTATGATATGGGCTATGGCCGCTATCATACACACACCCCAGGGATATTTTTTATTAAAATCTATAATTTCATTAATACAGGTTTCCGCCACTAATATATGGTATTCAAAATGATGCACTTGTAAAGATCTATTCAATTATGCGAGCTGCAATCTCCTAAATAATATTGCATCATTCTATAATTGACCTCAAAATATTAATATTGGATTTAAGTTTGGCCATAACTAAAACATTTACCATAACTAATTTTACGCTCTACTTCTCTAGGGATATTGTATACTAAAATCTTACTAGTTAGATACATAGGGTATCAAATCCCCTGCAACACAAAAATACAGTAAAATATAAGGCTACTTTGAGAGTTGATCAAGTAACTTGTATTTAATTGGTTAACAATTTTCCACGCTCACCATCCGCCATTTTGAAGTCTTCCAGTGGATCTTATTCAAATTCAATTAATATATTGACAGAACAGCAAAACGCCGTTCTACAGAGGCCGGTAGCAGTGAAGAAATCAATCAGGTCTCGTTGTTAATATTGAATCAAGTTATAATAATTTAGAGAAGAACTAACACGACAAATTAACAGACTACAACAAATCGTAGCGACGTTTGCAAGTATTAACTAGTAACGACTAACGCTTAAATTCTTCTTCTTCTTCCATTTTAGTAGGAGATCTGGCCCACTTCTTAGAGACAATGTACTCCCCTGTAAATATGATACAAGATAAAATATTAGATCTGATCAATACAGTTGATAAATTTTAAGTGTTAGTCTGTTAGTAAAAGTTAACTCCTTCATCGGATATTACGAATGATAATATGTTCACTCACCCACATGAGGCTTAGTACCTTTAATTCAAACAATATCCATGCTTTTATAGTGCAAAATATATATATCACACTTTATTAAAACCATTTCCATTTGAATACATTTACATTTATTTATGGTCAAAACAACCTCCTGTGGTTTGTCTATGACAAAATCGTTGCATTAAATGTAGTCTCTTTACAAAAGAACATTTATGTGGGTTTAAGGACTAAATTAGTTTTGGTTAGAAATGTTATAAGAGCAGTTTTCACCCTTGCCTGTACATCATTTTCTTCGTGTTTTCCTATTAGATTACTCATAGAGCAATTAAATTTGAGTCCTGCTAATTTTACTTTTAAATCCTTTCTTTGCAGATTATACATACATCATACATATACCAAAGGCACTTCCCCCAATTTTGGGGGGTAGCCGACAACAACAAGAAACAAAACAAAAAAGGGGACCTCTACTCTCTACGTTCCTCCAGCCTAACCAGGGACTCAGCCGAGTTCAGCTGGTACTGCTAGGGTGCCACAGCCCAACCTCCCACATTTCCACCACAGATGAAGCTTCATACTGCAGATTATATTTCTTACAATTTATCATTACGTGTGAAATATCCTCTACTACATTGCATGTGCTACACAAAGGTGTATTTGTCATCTTGAATTTATGTAAATATGCATTTACTCTAACATGTCCAATTCTCAAATTTCCCATTACGGTTTCTATTTTCCTATTTCTCCAATAAGCTGTCTCCCAATCTTCTATAATAGGTTTAAACGTATCGAGCCACTTACTTGATTTTATAACATCCCACTCCATTTGCCAGGTTTCTATCATCTTTCTCTGTAATGTTGTTTTCTTCTCTGTCATCGACAAGTGGTTGTTGATAGTACAGGGGTTATTTAACCCTTGTTTAGCGGTTGCATCTGCCAGCTCGTTTCCCAGGATTCCTTTATGGCTTGGAATCCACTGCAGTTTTACAAAATTGTAATTGCTATTCATTTCGATTAGCATCTCCTGTATACTGTGCACTACTGTTTTGAATCTTTTTGTATAATTAGTATTTATCATTGAAATGGCGGACAATGAATCTGTGAATATTACAGTCTCTTTGCTCCTATAATTACCCCCTGTCCATTTCAGCGCTTCCCATATAGCAAATAATTCAGCACCTAGAATAGACGTTGCTGGGTTTAATCTAAAACTACAATAAAAGTCAAGGCTGGGAATAACATAGGCAGCTGCACATGACCATTCCTCACTATGTATTTCTTTTTTGGACCCATCCGTATATATATCTAAATGGTTAAGATACTTTTCCTTTTTCATTTTACAGAACTCTTGAATAAATTTGTTATTAGGTTCCTCCTGGTCAATGTCACCCATTGGGTTAATACCAAGATACTTACTAATACATTGCCAGGGGGCTGCAACGGGAAATGCCCTTTCTTCCCGTTGCATCCCTAACTTCACTTTCCACCTAATCATGATGTCTTGTACCCTTAATATAAATGTTTTTTTTTTTTTTTTAAATAACCCGAGTTCCATCCTCTACCGTCTAGTCTTTTATCGTTTAGAACTTCCTGGCTAGTTGGGTGATTCTTACTTAACTGTTTTAATTTTACATAATAAAGCAACATTTTGTACTGTATTTTTATTCTTACTGGTGTCACATTACTTTCAACTTGTAGTAATACAATGGGTGATGTATTCTTGGCTCCAAGTGCTATTCGTAAAGCAATATTTTGTATTTTTTCCAATTTTTCTAAGTTACTTCTAGCTGCTGACGATTATACTTCAATTCCATATTCAATTTTGCTTAAAATGTAAGCCTTATAGAACATCAGCAAAGTTTTCCTATCTGCTCCCCAAGTGTAAGAGGAAACCGCCTTCAATAAATTCAGTCTCTGGTAGCATATTGCTCTTACCTGGTTGATGTGATGTGTCCAAGTGAGGCCTGGACTGTCCCATACCAATCTTAGATACTTGTATTTACATACCCATTCAATTATATTGTTGTCAATTTTGATTTTAGGTAAGATATTTATTTTTTTGTTTGTGAAATACATTATCTTCGTCTTTCCTATATTTATCCTTAGCCCCTATTTCTGGGCCCATTCGTAAAACCTTTCAATCGAATCCTGAATTTCCAGACAAACCATCTCAATTGTATCTGCAGTTACAAAGAAGCAAGTATCATCTGCAAATTCTGAACTTTTGACTGGTTCTACTTTTGGTATGTCACTCATCATGATATTGAATAATGTAGGACTTAAGACTGAGCCTTGAGGAAACCCTGATCTAATTTTTCTAGGGTTAGAATATTTATTTTCTACATTTACTACATATTCCCTATCTTTCAAAAAGCACTCATGCCATGCTAACAGTCTCCCTGTGACCTTTCGTGCGAGTTTATACATCAAAGCTGTATGGTTTATTGTATCATAGGCACTCTGTAGATCAAAGAAAACCACTACTGTTAGCTTTGAATTTCCCACTTCTGTGTGGGGTTCATGTTTACAAAGAAGAAGAAGAAGAATGACATTTTACGAAATATTATCGGAGACAGAATTCATAGTTTCAAATTCGTAAAATGCCATTCTTCTTCTTCTTCTTCTTTGTAAACATTGACCCCACTGTGGAGAATTTTTTAATGGTTGTGTTCTGAGTGGGAACTTAGTCCGGGAAAGTCTCCTTATAACAGTTACATAAAGTTCAACAGGGGAGGATATGAGCACTTACTCTCGGGGCACAAACACCCTGCTAATACTTTACTGTCACAATTCACTAACCATCACTCACACACAAAAGGGAAATTTTACTGTCCAGAGGCCGAAGCACTCCACACGTAGAAATCTCAATAATTTATGGCCTACTCTAGCTTTGTCAGGTCTATAGTCATCTCATTCTCAGGCTCTGTTCCGGCTCCGTCCCAGCTACCCCAATGAGATGCTGGACAGTTATTTTACGTTAATGTAAGGTAGACAAAATCCAAAATGGGAGCAGTGATGTAAAGTAGTTTAAAAGTTTAAAGATAAGGATCTTTACCTTCGAAGCAAATATATTAATGCAAAGTACCTCGCTGTTACCACCTATAGACTTACTCTTTAAATATGAGGTATTTTGTCCCGTGATCAACTATTCATTTCATACATTAAAATAAATGAGGGAGCAAAAATACTAAGGAGGTTTAATTAACCTAATATTGATTTATTCACAAATTTACATTAAAACAAAACGGACATCTTAACATCACAAAAATGGAATAATAAAGAGAATGCAAATAAAAATGATGAAAATCGGTTAGCTAGACACGTGGTCTACAATAATGAATAATCAAAATTGGGTCTGGCACGTGGCCGACGTGACCCAGAGACTATGTTAGTCTCAAAAGGCAAAAAAATTGTATAGGAAAAAATATATACACACAATCCCACCGCACACAGTCCGAATATTGTAATTAGCCAGGTTCCCTATAAAGTTAAAATTAGTCTAAGCTAATAAAAAATGGGGGAAAACTAAATGGCCATTGATGTAGTACCTGCACTCCTTTAAAGATAGTCCTATGCCCGTGGTGGCTGTTGACCTGGTTGTCGCACTAATTTCTTGCCTGGCTCACCCCAAGAATTCTCACTGTAGCTGTAACTAGGTACATCAGGGTCCTCTTCTTCTCAATCTCTCCGACCGGCAGCAACCCTTTGTGAGTCGCGTTTGGGCGAGTGGGATGGGATGGGGGTGAGCCAGAAGTACATGGGTTCAATGACCAGGCAGGTCAGCAAGCCAGGGCAGCTTCTCGTAGAATGCCGTCGACACTACGGTCGAAGAGATCACCTGGCTTCACCTTTCCAGACAGGTGAAGAGCTTGATGCGCACGGTAATCCATTGGGGTTGCCATATCGGGACTTAAGGACAGGGCAATATATTGTTGAAAGGAGTGCAGAGGAGGCAGGATTTTGTACTAAATACTCAGATAAATCTTGCTGCTCTGAGGGAGGTTATATATACAATAATCCTACCTATTCTGGCTTGCTAAAAATTAATATTTAAAATGATTAATTAGCAATGGACTGGTACGATGGGCATACATCTTAAAATTAACAAACCTTAATTGGTATTGAGAAATATAAGATGCATTAATTCAGCAGTATTGGAATTTATATAAAATGTGTAGTTTAGGAATTTAATCTCGACCCATGTAGCTTAAGGAAAGAACCAACATACGCCGTGGTTACACTAAGGCCCTCTAACGTGCGTATCTACGCTGTGACGTCACGAGCATGGCGTGCGCCACTGTCAACAAGTTTAGGTTAGTTTTCCCTATGTTTCGTTAAAGAAAACTGGATGTAGGAGAGAATGTTTAAGGGGTAGCTATAGTATTAGTAGAAGAGAGCTAAAAATACGATTGAAAGAAGAAGAGTGAAGAAAATTCTTCACACCCGTGTGGAGAATTTTTTAATGGTTATGTTCTGAGTGGGAACTTAGTCCGGGAAAGTCTCCTTATAACAGTTACATAAAGTTCAACAGGGGAGGATATGAGCACTTACTCTCGGGGCACAAACACCCTGCTAATACTTTACTGTCACAATTCACAAACCAACACTCTTTAAATACAAAAGGGGGAAATTTTACTGTCCAGAGGCCGAAGCACTCCACACGTAGGATTAACAATAATTTATGGCCTACTCTAGCTTTGTCAGGTCTATAGTCATCTCATTCTCAGGCTCTGTTCCGGCTCCGTCCCAGCTACCCCAATGAAATGCTGGACAGTTATTTTACGTTAATGTAAGGTAGACAAAATCCAAAATGGGAGCAGTGATGTAAAGTAGTTTAAAAGTTTAAAGATAAGGATCTTTACCTTCGAAGCAAATATATTAATGCAAAGTACCTCGCTGTTACCACCTATAGACTTACTCTTTAAATATTGGGTATTTTGTCCCGTAATCAACTATTCATTTCACACATTAAAATAAATGAGGGAGCAAAAATACTAAGGAGGTTTGATTAACCTAATATTGATTTATTCACAAATTTACATAAAAGAAACGGGCAGCTGAACAAAGACAAAAATGGAATGATAAAGAGAATGCAAATTAAAAGCAATTCAAAATTATAAAGATGATGGTTTAGACACGCGGTCTGCAATAATCAAAATGGGGTCTGGCACGTGGCCCACGTGACCCAGAGACTATGCTAGTCTCCAAACAAGAAATAATAATGGAAAAATATTTACACACAATCCCACCGCACACAGTCCGAATATTGTAATTAGCCAGGTTCCCTATAAAGTTAAAATTAGTCTAAGCTAATAAAAAATGGGGGAAAACTAAATGGCCATTGATGTAGTACCTGCACTCCTTTGAAGTTTAGTCCTATGCCCGTGATAGCTGTTGACCTGGTTGTCGCACTAATTTCTTGCCTGGCTCACCCCAAGAATTCTCACTGTAGCTGTAACTAGGTACATCAGGGTCCTCTTCTTCTCAATCTCTCCGACCGGCAGCAACCTTTTGTGAGTCGAGTTTTGGGAGAGAGAGTGGGGTGAGCCAGAAGTGGCCGGGTTCAATGACCAGGCAGGTCAGCAGGCCAGGGCAGCTCCTCGTAGAATGTCCCGACACAGAGGTCGAGGAGATCACCTGGCTTCACCTTGCCAAACAAGTGACGGTCATGATGCGCACGGTAATCCATTGGGGTTGCCATATCGGGACTTAAGGACAGGGCAATATATTGTTGAAAGGAGTGCAGAGGAGGCAGGATTTTGTACTAAATACTCAGATAAATCTTGCTGCTCTGAGGGAGGTTATATATACAACAATCCTACCTATTCTGGCTTGCTAAAAATTAATAGTTTAAATGATTAATCAGCAATGGACTGGTACGATGGGCATACATCTTAAAATTAACAAACCTTAATTGGTATTGAGAAATATAAGATGCATTAATTCAGCAGTATTGGAATTTATATAAAATGTGTAGTTTAGGAATTTAATCTCGACCCATGTAGCTTAAGGAAAGAACCAACATACGCCGGGGTTACGACTAAGGCCCTCTAACGTGCGTATCTACGCTGTGACGTCACGAGCATGGCGTGCGCCACTGTCAACAAGTTTAGGTTAGTTTTCCCTATGTTTCGTTAAAGAAAACTAGATGTAGGAGAGAATGTTTAAGGGGTAGCTATAGTATTAGTAGAAGAGAGCTAAAAATACGATTGAAAGAAGAAGAGTGAAGAAAATTCTTCACACCCTGGGGATAAAGGGGAGAAAAAAGGGAGAGGGGTTAGTTCCGGCAATGGGATTCAACTACTTGTTAGTATGAGCGAGATAAGGTTACTGGCTGAATGATGAGTGAAGTTGTTCTTCACATCAACGTCCGTTTAAAGTTAACAAAACGCTGTTGGCGTTAATTAAAATCAATCGAGTCAAAGTTATGCTTTCACGTGAATTTGGGGAATATTGAACCACGCAGGCAATGCTTCACGGAAGCGTTAAGATAAGTAAATGATCAGTGTTAACTTTAAGCGTACGATGCAATGGTAATTAAACGATTAAAAATACTCAATTCTTCCCACCCTAGGGGTACGGATAGAGCAAACAAAACGAAAGCCAATAACGGTCGAGTTCAGCAACAAGTCCGGCCAATGATAAATTAAAAATTATGGGGGTGAATCCCAATCCCGGTCTGACACCCAACGTTTTACATGAAATGTCTTTACATATAAAATGACTAGCGTGATGAAAGCTTTGAATTTGTCGCCTGACAAAAGGAGAAAAGTTACCTCCTTCTCGGCGTTAAAAGGTGAAAAGTTATTTGACACTAGCCTGAATGATAAAATGAGACAAACTAGGTCCCTGGGGACATCGTATTTCTGACAACTAAGGTCTTGGATGTCATCCTCAAGGGAAACGTTTAAGATGGGAACATTAAAAACAAACCTTAATTTCAGCACGAGCTGAAGGATGTCAGGGGGATTATAGCAACATGACAAGTTGTCAAGGCAAAAATTGAATTTACGCTTTGAGGTTAAAGCAAGGGATTGACCTGGAAAATGCTGCTGTACGACTTGGCAATAATAATAAATGCTTACAGTTGCGCCATATAAAAGTGAATGAAAATAATGAATGGCGTTCAATGTACCGTTATCCTTAAGCAAGGTGAATCGTAGACAGGCTCTAATCTCCGGTGCTAGGTCTACATGTGTGACCTTCGCTAAATCCGCCGTCAGTGCACAAGGTTCATTTCTGACTGCTAAGGTCTTAACCTTGCGATCACGCAGCTCCTTCTGAGAGCGAGTTTCAGATTTTGACGGGGATATTTTAGCGTCAACACGGGTAGGAGCGGAAGTTACTGGCTTAAAGATAGGACGATCAGGCAACGTGGGCACTGGTCCATGGAATGGTACGGTAACTACGGTTTTAGTTATTGAATTTACAACCGGTACAGGCCTCTGCTGGCCATCACGCACACGGTTAAGTTGTGTGGTATTTGAGCTACCACTTGGGGGGTCCATGATAAGAAAATGAATGAGTTTTTCTCCGGGACGGACTGTCACCGGCGGCAAAGACAAAGGGGGTTGAGGGCAATCAAACGCGGGTGGCTTAAGGTTCGGAGATGAGGACGGAGCACGTGGGGCTGACTCAAAATTACTAATCGTATGCCGTGTTGGCAACATAGTATTGGAATGTGAAGATTTTACAGGTTGAGGAATTGAGACAAAATTGTGCTTGACTGCTGATATATTAGAAGTAACAATTAGGGGACTATTAATAGCGTTTACAACTGGACGTGTCACTGAAGGTTTTACCCTTGAAGAGGAACACGATTGATTATCTTTAATTATTAAATTGGGATGAGCCATGAGGCTATTAAAGGCAATTTCAATTTTACTTGAACAGGCAGCAAGCACGGGATAATTTAATTTAACAATAGGATGGCCGTAATGACGTCTCCAAAAATTCTTGTAATTAAAAAGTTCATCTCTTACTTTACCAATTTCACTTTTAAAATGACCCACGGCTTCAGGACCCATGTTGGGAAAATCTACTGAAGCGAGAGCATGAAGTGCTATGTCTGCGTCCTCACACACAAAGGTGAATGTCAACTCTTGTTCCTTAAGCCTAGCGTTAATCTCCTCTGGGCTGAGCGATTCCGCCTTAGGCGTTGGAGGGATGTTTACGTTACTAGTGAAGTCCGTCATCTTGGAATGACCACGTTTGATGAACGGATTCGTAAAACAAAACAAGGGATAAATCTGAATTTTAAAGGAATGTAAAAATGAAACTTTACAAATTTACAAGGTTGATAATTGAACATTTAAATTTACTCATGATGGGGGAACAAGTTAAATGGACAAAAATATAAATCATGAAATTACTTTAAATTTCAAAGTGACCGGGTCCAACAAAGCAGACGATGCCCAGGTCACGTGACTTTAGACTTTACTAAACAGAATTATTTACGCGAGTGGCGATAATGACTAATTAAGTTACTTTAAAGTGAAACATATTAGAAAGCACATGGCTTATGAATGCAAAGATTCAAGTTAAAAGTTAAAATAACAGTTCGAGGCTGACACTGTTGTGACGATTTCACAATTACGGGCGCACTAAGGCAGCCACTGATCTATTCAAAATGTAGATTGGCGCACAAGGCAGCGACTTTAAAGAGCACTCTCGTGGAGGCTAAACAAATATAGAATTTCCCTCACGCGGAGGTAAAACAAAAATATCCTCGCTAAAGGACAAAACAATATTTCCTCGCTAAAGGAAATTAAATTAACTACACGCAGTAATTTATTTACGGTAGCAAACAATTACGAACCCTTAGTTTGGGCTGTAAACAAGATCCGCCATCTCGGAACAAACACGTGGAATGAAACGGACTTGGTGAAATTAAGTTTCTACGTTACTCGTAAGAACACTTAAAATTATGTTACGCCAATTCGCTCTTTAGGACAAGGACATGTGCTAGGTATACGGGAAACGTTAGTTAGAAAAGTTAAATTTGGTTAGGGAAGGTAAACGACACAAAGGAAGGTAGACCAAGGTACAAAATGTTACAAATTAGATGCTTAGCTAGCAAAATTAGTTGACAGGACGAGTACACCGGCGCTCTAGCTGAGCAGTAAACACGGGCGTCTGAACAACAAAAAACCTTAGTTCAAGTAGCTTAGAACTTTCTGGCATGAGTGGATTCCGCCACACGTGGGTGAACGGATCCGAGACAAAGCGAAGTTCCTACGACAAATTCTAGTCTTTCTGTAGAGAACATTCAAGCAACAAATTAACCTGGTTACGTAGCTCTTTCCTTAAACACGTGGTCGATACAAAAAGATCATGTTGATTACAAATTTCTCTTCCCAATTAAAGTCTGGGCATTACATATTCGACAAACTGGCTGTGTGCGTGTGGGTAAGTGATATAGCGAGTTACTATATGCTTAATCAAGCTGATTAATTACGTTAATGCTTCACAAGTCAAAGGTAAAAGATCCGGTTCGAAGGACCACTCGTGTGGAGAATTTTTTAATGGTTATGTTCTGAGTGGGAACTTAGTCCGGGAAAGTCTCCTTATAACAGTTACATAAAGTTCAACAGGGGAGGATATGAGCACTTACTCTCGGGGCACAAACACCCTGCTAATACTTTACTGTCACAATTCACAAACCAACACTCTTTAAATACAAAAGGGGGAAATTTTACTGTCCAGAGGCCGAAGCACTCCACACGTAGGATTAACAATAATTTATGGCCTACTCTAGCTTTGTCAGGTCTATAGTCATCTCATTCTCAGGCTCTGTTCCGGCTCCGTCCCAGCTACCCCAATGAAATGCTGGACAGTTATTTTACGTTAATGTAAGGTAGACAAAATCCAAAATGGGAGCAGTGATGTAAAGTAGTTTAAAAGTTTAAAGATAAGGATCTTTACCTTCGAAGCAAATATATTAATGCAAAGTACCTCGCTGTTACCACCTATAGACTTACTCTTTAAATATTGGGTATTTTGTCCCGTAATCAACTATTCATTTCACACATTAAAATAAATGAGGGAGCAAAAATACTAAGGAGGTTTGATTAACCTAATATTGATTTATTCACAAATTTACATAAAAGAAACGGGCAGCTGAACAAAGACAAAAATGGAATGATAAAGAGAATGCAAATTAAAAGCAATTCAAAATTATAAAGATGATGGTTTAGACACGCGGTCTGCAATAATCAAAATGGGGTCTGGCACGTGGCCCACGTGACCCAGAGACTATGCTAGTCTCCAAACAAGAAATAATAATGGAAAAATATTTACACACAATCCCACCGCACACAGTCCGAATATTGTAATTAGCCAGGTTCCCTATAAAGTTAAAATTAGTCTAAGCTAATAAAAAATGGGGGAAAACTAAATGGCCATTGATGTAGTACCTGCACTCCTTTGAAGTTTAGTCCTATGCCCGTGATAGCTGTTGACCTGGTTGTCGCACTAATTTCTTGCCTGGCTCACCCCAAGAATTCTCACTGTAGCTGTAACTAGGTACATCAGGGTCCTCTTCTTCTCAATCTCTCCGACCGGCAGCAACCTTTTGTGAGTCGAGTTTTGGGAGAGAGAGTGGGGTGAGCCAGAAGTGGCCGGGTTCAATGACCAGGCAGGTCAGCAGGCCAGGGCAGCTCCTCGTAGAATGTCCCGACACAGAGGTCGAGGAGATCACCTGGCTTCACCTTGCCAAACAAGTGACGGTCATGATGCGCACGGTAATCCATTGGGGTTGCCATATCGGGACTTAAGGACAGGGCAATATATTGTTGAAAGGAGTGCAGAGGAGGCAGGATTTTGTACTAAATACTCAGATAAATCTTGCTGCTCTGAGGGAGGTTATATATACAACAATCCTACCTATTCTGGCTTGCTAAAAATTAATAGTTTAAATGATTAATCAGCAATGGACTGGTACGATGGGCATACATCTTAAAATTAACAAACCTTAATTGGTATTGAGAAATATAAGATGCATTAATTCAGCAGTATTGGAATTTATATAAAATGTGTAGTTTAGGAATTTAATCTCGACCCATGTAGCTTAAGGAAAGAACCAACATACGCCGGGGTTACGACTAAGGCCCTCTATTGTGCGTATCTACGCTGTGACGTCACAAGCATGGCGTGCGCCACTGTCAACAAGTTTAGATTAGTTCTCCCTATGTTTCATTAAAGAAAACTAAATGTAGGAGAGAATGTTTAAGGGGTAGCTATAGTATTAGTAGAAGAGAGCTAAAAATACGATTAAAAGAAGAAGAGTGAAGAAAATTCTTCACACCGCCATTCTTCTTCTTCTTCTTCTTTGTAAACATTGACCCCACATAGAGGTGGGAAAAGATACAGACAAAGAAGAAGAATGACATTTTACGAAATATTATCGGAGGCAGAATTCATAATTTTAGATATTTCGTAAAATATCATTAAAACGCTCTAAACATTTGTCTAAATACCAGACACTAAAGTCTGGAAAATTAACCTTGTGAATATCAAAACCTGCGAAAAGATTAAGCTACAAACTTTAAAGCCAGATTCTCCTCTGTCCTCATGCACCTGACAACACTGTGATTATCAACCAATTCTTCCTCGCCCAAGGGGTTAACTACTACACTGTAATTGTTCAGTGGCTACTTTCTCTTGGTAAGGGTAGAAGGGGCTCTTTAGCTATAGTAAGCAGTTCTTCTAGGAGGACACTCAAAAATCAAACCATTGTTCTCTAGTCTTGGGTAGTGCCATAGCCGCTGTACCATGGTCTTCCACTGTCACAGGTTAGAGATCTCTTGCTTGAGGGTACACTCTGATACACTATTCTATCTTATTTCTCTTCCTCTGGTTTTGTTAAAGTATTTATAGTTTATTTAAGAAATATTTATTTTACCGTTGTTACTGTTCGTA
>NC_090726.1:185365394-185385394 GCF_036898095.1 Palaemon carinicauda
TGAATCATGTATAAATAAGATCTGAATAAATATATTGTTTATTGGGGCTGGAGGCTGAAATGCAGTGTGGCGATTTTAGACTTCGTTTGTCCTTTGTTTTAATGATTCTTACAATTATTACACTTGGGGCAACATTTTAAATCAGTTACTCTTTTTACTGGTAACTCGCCTTGTCACCAGAAAACACAATCAACATTTGATATATTGTTTCCATTTATTTTTTAAGTATTAATAATGTCATGTTGTAATGATTAAACCGTCTCGTTTGTAAATATTTACGTGCAACTTGACAAGAGGAAATGAAAACTTGCAATTGCGATAGATGGTGTCCTGCTAGATTTGCTAGGGGGAAAATTAAAACGATGCAAGATAACATAAAAAAATAATGGGGATATGTAATAAAAAAAAATAATGGGGATATGTAATCGAACAATCGAGAATTGTTCAGGGATTGATTGTGAGTTATCTGGCACCCTGACATCTAAGGCATTGACGCCAATATTATTTGTTATAAATAAATAAATAAATAAATAAATAAATAAATAAATGGTAATTCAGTTTAAAACAATAAAAGCAGAAACATCCTTATAACAGTTAGATAGCTTTCAGAAGAGCTGCTTCCTAGATAGATTTAAAGAATACCACTAGTATGGTACGACACATCATGTCCGAGAATCTTGGCAAGGATGAACCTGCCATCCTCACCTCCAGCCTCAAACAGATGTCTATTTCTTTTAGTGAATAATCTTTAACAAATGACTCAAGTTATTAGAACTGGAGGCCCAAAAATATTAAAGAGATTTTGCTACATATGCGGTCAACAACAAATCGCGTCTACTCGAAAATGATTACTAATGGTTTAAAGTTGTTGGTGATAAGTGGTACCGTGACAGTGTTCTAGAAATTTCAAATTTCAAGTTCGTAAAATAAGCTCCTACTTGAGAATAGAAGGACTCAAGTCTATCAAGAAATTAAGACTTTCTTGTTTATAAAATGTTATGATAAAGTGGATTTGACAATTGAGGTGGACTGCGCTGTTTTTTTTTTTTCGAATATTTAAAATTATTTATGATAAACAAATCTCGTGGGTCCTCTAGCGCTTCCGAGCTCTGCATGTGAGGCAGTTCCAGGAAATCAATGAAAAATTAAGTAAAATATCTCCTTTAACCTATGGGTCGAATTATGTACCCAATGGTAAGATAATAAGTCACAGGCAAGTTTTGAGATCACAAGTCTTGCATCTTCCTCAGAAACAATGAAATGCATAGAAAAAGAAGGCTTACAAATTTTGAAATCACCATCTCGAAGAAAACAAGGCGCTTAGCTGACATGAATTAATTTTCGTTTTTAACTGAATGGAAATTAAAACCTTCCTGTGAGTACTTAAGATTTGAAGACACAAAATTCTAAAAACCCATTTGACCTATTTAAAAAAAAAGTTACAAATTGACCTTACGTGAATGTAAATAAACCTAATTATACAAACCGTTCTAAATTTTAGTGAAACGGACAATAAATAGTATATGTGTAGGAAGGAAAATTACTAATCCCCAACAAATACAAATCTAAATTGTCGAGAAAGCAACATAAAAATGAATGGAACTATGCATAATTGAGAAAAAAATCGAGAAATAAAACTATCTCTCCCTTCTCTCTTCTCCCTAAGCTCCCCGAGGAAAGGGTGAAATAAGACACGGGGAGGAAATGATGTGATAGAAGGGGAATTGGACATGTAAATGGCGTGTATTCGAAATTATTTTAACTGCAGTTTATGCATGAATATCTATTAAGAGTATCAATTATTGCAGATTATGAATTTGACAAAAAACTAGGAGGCGTATTTTTATTGATGCGTTGCATATAAACACTAAATATTAATAGCCTTACTCTCTTGGTGAAGCTCGATCATTATTATTAAGTTATCTTGTATAATTTTTACAGTATTAATATCGTCCGAGTGATTGAGAAATATCGGTGCTGTAATATTGTATCAGGACGCATTTCAATATTCAATAGAGGTAGATATAGGCTTTTATCAATCTGTACTATTCATTTGACTATTGTAGTATGAATACACAGAAAATGAAAAAAGTTCATGACCCATTAAAAGGGAAATGGTGAATTTTAGATGGCCAAAAATGTATTCTTTAGGCTGCACATACGAAAAATCTAGAACCCACGATCGACATGCATCTAGGGCCCATTAACTTGATACCACCCATGGCCAATCTCATGTTGACAAGGCTTGATTGGTTGTGTTATTTGTGACGGGCCGAGAGAGGGTTGTGAACTCAAAGGCAGGATGCAATCAACTGAGTTATATTGTTATAGAACACTCTCCTTTATATACAAAACCTCAAGGCAACAGGACATAACAAGTTAACAAGACAGACAATGTTACAGAGGAAACAGCAGACACGTTTCATGTTCGTTTAGTGCGAGGGAAGAGCGAAGATACAAGCATAATATATGCAAAAGGAATTATGTACAATTGTGTGACACACGGTTGGTACATATTTACAGTGAAACTCTAGAATACTTTGGGTATTCAGTCCTGATTAACTGGAGAGTCATGAAATTTCAAACATTATTGCAACTTTAGCAGGCAGCCAGTGCAGATCAAATAATACATGGGTAATCATAATCCGAATTGCAACACCCTAACTGCTCTGTTTATTGAAATTTTCAACCTTTTTATATGAGGCCCTAGTCCTCGTGGAAATGATTTCAATCTTTTACTTGGTGATGGTACTAAAATCCTTGAAGAGGCAAATACATTGTATAAATAAATACCAACGAAGATCATCATGCGCTAATGGCAACCTGCATCGAACTTTCTTAGTTCACATAAACTGAACATTAACGGTAATCTAAATTATTTGGATACACAATGCAACACTTTAACTGCTCTGTTTATTGAAATTTTCAACCTTTTCATATCAAGTACCAGTCCATGTTGAAAAAAATTCAATCTTTTACTTGGTGATGGTACTCAAATCCTTGAAGAGGCAAATACATTGTATAAATAAATACCGATGAAGGTTAGTGAACTTTGAATCAGACCACTTGAATAATTAGGATTGACATATATCTGTTGTCTAAAATAATTTGTAAGTTTCAATTTCATTTGTAAAATTGCATGCATTTGCCTGTCGTCTGCTATATGAAAAGTTTATTCACTCAATCTCTAAATTTAACGTGTAATCATAAATGAAAAACAAAGTAAGCAATATCACCAATTGCTACTGAAAAACGTGAGTATATCTGCAAATAAATGGGGCAGTTTTAATCCTCTGCTTCTTTGGAACCGTTAGCTATTAGTTAGCCCCCTGCCATCAACAACTCTCCTGATAAAGGGACCACATACAACGACAACTAGAGCCGAGGTGAATGCTGTAGGACATTGATATCCACTTGCGCCCCAAGCAACGACAACAGCCACTGGATGCCGCCTCTCGACCTCAGTTTGGAAAAGGAGCCATTATTTGCACATGAGTGGTCTTAGGAGCTTTACATCTGACATTTACGTTTAGATAATTCATTCACATAAAATGAATGATGAGATTTCTTTAAGTTTGATATTATATTTTGTGATTATAAAGGGATATTTTGGTGAAAGGTACGCTTGTAAAATTTTGATACTCTATGCTCTGAAGAAAGTACTGTATTGTAATTTTGATGTTATCCGATATAAATTAAAATCTAACAAACGGAATTTGTTTGATTGGCCGGACTTGGAAATTCGACAAAACGTTAAAGTAGTTCACAGACTGGGAAGCCTCTACTGCCTATATAATCCATGTTGTCCTAGGTGATCAGAGAAAAAGGGCTTTGTGCCCACAGTTTATGCATTGTAAAGCCCTGTCCACACGATCGTGCATACCCGACGGGCAAACAGTGATACCAGATCACAATAGTTAGTAAGAATGAAGGTTAATGACGTCAGAAGCGGGAAAACCACAGACAGGGATCTGGCATCATATAGTGTTGCCAGATCGCTGCCTTTAGTTTTCTCGCTTCTGACGTCATCAACCCTCATTTTCACTAACTATTGTGGCCTGTTTGCCTGTCGGGTATGCACGATCGTGTGTACAGGGCTTTAGTCTTGTCTAATGATCGTAGCCTATCACTGGTAATTGCAAAAATTATCTAAACTAACCGTTCCCCAGGAAGCTGTCTTCCTAAAATCCTTCTAAAACTTACATTATTTAAAAACTCAAGTTATACAATATTATCAAATTCTAGTGTTCTTGGAAAGTTTAAAAAAGTAAAATGGTTCTATGCATTTGACCTAACCTTATGTCTAAGGGCAGCTCATTCTTCACTACTACCTTCTGCAACTGCCGACTACCTTGTTTGCATGCAGCTGTAGGATAGGTTGCTGTCATTGAATATCTAGCCATATTAATTTTTTCTTTGTACTGAAAATAAAATACTCTACCGATATTATTATTATTATTATTATTATTATTATTATTATTAGTAGTAGTAGTAGTAGTAGTAGTAGTAGTAGTCGTAGTAGTAGTAGTAGTAGCTAAGCTACAACCCTATTTGGAAAAGCAGAATGCTACAAGCCCAAGAGCTCAGCAAGGAAAATAGCGCAGTGAGGAAAGGAAATAAGGAAACAATAGTACCTGAGTACCATCAGGCAAGAGAACTCTAGCCAAAGACAATGGAGGACCATGGTACATAGGCTATGGCACTACCTAAGACTATAGAACAATGGTTTTGATTTTAAAATGTCCTTCTCCTAGAGGAGCTGCTTACCATAGCTTAAGAGTCTCTTCTACCCTTACCCAATGGAAAGTACTCACTGAACAATTACAGTGCAGTAGTGAACCCCTTCAGTGAAGAAGAAATTTTCGATTTTCTTACCGCTGATGTCCGGTGTATGAGGAAAGAGAAGAATATGTAAAGAATAACCCCGACTATTCAGTGTATGTGTAGGCAAAGGAAAAAATGAGCCGTAACCAGCGAGGGATCTAATTCAGTACTATCTGGCCAGTCAAAGGATCAATAAGTCACTAGCAGTAGTATCTCAAGGGGTGGTTGGCACTTTGGTCAACTTATATGCATTTAAAAATAATACAGTATATCAATAATGGAAATAGGTATGTTATTTTATTACAAACACAAGCAATTGACAAATGGGCATACCCCTCTTTGAGCCTAATTAGGTTACAGGTGAATGGCAAATTCCAATCCATTTTCAAAACCTTTTCATTTTAGCATATCTTGTGTTACCGTATTGAATCCAAACTATTTATGTTACCTATACTAGCCTATAATTATTTGTGACTTTTAAACTGTATTCCCTTTGCCCCGAAAGGAAAAGTTCTTGGATAAACTTCTTCATTCTTAAACGTAGAAACAAAAATAGACACCAAATCTTTCTGGGAAAACATAAACCTTTGTGGCTTGGCCTGTTTTGATATATATCTTTATCGTCCCTAACCTGGACTTTTATTATATATTATGAACAAAGCCTGGGATGAATAGTTACAGTTAATATTTTTAGAGTTTATAAGGGAGATATTTATTTTAATGTTACTGTTCTTAAAATAATTTATTTTCCCTTTGTTTACTTTCCTCATTGGGCTATTTTCCCTGTTAGAGGCCCTGGCCTTATAACATTCTGCTTTTCCAGCTAGGGTTGTAGCTTAGCAATTAATAGTAATAATAATAATAAAAGTTAATTGATGTCGAAGTCAGTCTTTGGAAATGACCAAATTTACTCTTGCTTCAAATGTCCACTAATATAAGAGTTAATGTGCAAGTAATATACTTCATCCTAACAGCATTAGTTCAGTGGGGTTAATTTACATTATGTTCTTGAAATAGACAGTTTAATTTTTTCTCCATTATCAAATTATCTCAGGATTATATAAACTTCAAATATATTCCTGCGTTTGGTTTCTTAGGATATTTTTGTTTAGAGAGTCATTATTGAGGCAAAATGGCAAACCAAGTTGAATTTAATCGAGTACAATTTTGTTAACTAATCCTATATTCCCCTTTTTACCCAGTGGCTGTGCACAACTTTTCTTTACTGTATGTTGTTTAGTTACTATAATTCCTGCCAGTTTTGTTCGATACAATTTCGGATTTTACACATTATGTGCTAAAGTCAACCAGGATCGAACTCCCTTAGTTCACATTAACTGAACATTAACGATAATCCAAATGATTTGGATAGACAATGAAAAGGTCCAGAAGAATATCGCCTGAATCCATATTGATAACAGAAATAACTCGTTAAGAAATCTTCGTTAAGATAGGTTTTTCGAAAATTTGGAAAATGCAATTTTAAATATATTATCAAAAGCCTAATGCAGTATTCCTAGGTTATGCTCAAGAAGACAGAATGTTAGTGTTAAGGCGTGTTACACAAATGAATTTTTAATGATACTTTTTATCATTGATATTTTCTTCAATTTCTCCCCCTCCACCCCCCCCCCAAAAGGGTACTGATTTCTGAAACGATACTAACATCACAAATACGCCCAAGTGACATTACAGTTAAAACAGCAATAAAACACCCCTTAAATCCAAATGATATTACAGTCGAGCAACTTGAAAACGAAAATCGGAACGCAAATTACATTTTATACTATCCGTGAGCTCGACCCGTCTTTTGTCTTGCAGTTAGGAGTTACGTGCAACTGAATAATTTTGAACAGCTCATCTAATTAAAAAAAAAAAAATGGTTTGTATTAAGGGAGCTTTGTGATCTCAGCGTTCAAGCTTAGTGGGGTTAGCCCACGATGTTGAAAATCAAAAGTTATCTTCTTATTCAGTAGAGTAAATTATATATATATATATATATGTATATATATATATATACATATATATATATATATATATATATATACATATATATATATATATATACATATATATATATATATATATATATATATATACATATATATATATATACATATATATATATACATATATATATATATATATATATATATATATATATATATATATACATATATATATATATATATATATATATATATCAATATATGATACTTAAACTTCTAGCGAAACTGGAATTCACTATAAGAAATGGATGAGTGTTGGATATTTTGGCATTCACCTCTGTGTGACTAACGGAGGCTGGGGCACAATAACTTGCGTATCGATCGACTAAAATGTGAACACCATTTCATTTTCTAAGTCCATTGTTTAATTTTGGGTGACTGGTGGTGGGTTACTGCGCATTCGCTTTTGGCAGCTGTTCTGTTTTTTTGTATGACGTAATCATTAGCTGGCTTTTTTTTTAATCTATGAAGAACTTCCACGTATTTATGCGTAAGTTCCCGGATGACTCAACGGCAATTTTCACCCTTCGTTTCAGTGATTACAGTCATAAGAAGATATCTCCCACAGGGGAATTCAATCTATTTAGAAATTTAGTGTAATTTCATCTATTTCGGTAATTGATTATAATTAAAACACTCTCCGTTCAGAATATACCTATTGTTCATCTGAAAGTAGACAGTATTACCGAAACAATGACCCACATGGTTGGCGTGCGCCGCCCATCCAAGAACTGCAGCTTGCCAAAACAGAGGAGCAATGAGATAATGTATAATCGCGAGCAAAGCGAGTCATGGCGGAGCAGCTTTGAGGGATGTGATATAAATTTTAGTTAATTATGGTACTTTGATTTCACACCACTTACATCAACCATATAACTTTCAGACTGGTTATCTTGCGTTTGTTATGCATTTCAAGTAATACTTCTACATTTCCCTCGTTGTTTTGGTGTTTCCCCACTCAGACATCCCACTGGGATCCCCCATAATTATTTTCATAGGGGGTGGGTAGGAAAACTCAAGAGAAGAGTGGTTTGCTCCAGTATTCATGATAGGATATGGATAAAGCACTTAATAATAGGGATTAAAGTATTGCATATTTGCCATTATATACTAATATTAGTTTCCGTAATATGTGATTTTATGAGTTTGTATAACACCCCCTAAACTTAATTATATATGATCCCTTCCATTTGTATTGTTATTTATTAACATTAAACTTTCTGCAGCATACAGAACAGCTCATCTGACCTCAGTTATTTAATCAACTTGACTAATATCATATCAATTCAATAATCATAGACTCCTAATTGGCATTGAATTACATTCAATCAGGATTTCAATATAACTAAATACAACACCGGGAAATGAAGAGGAAGAGATAGAGAGAGAGAGAGAGAGAGAGAGAGAGAGAGAGAGAGAGAGAGAGAGAGAGAGAGAGAGTTTGGCATTATCGATTATTACCTTCCTTCGTTAACAAAGCAATTCATTCAGACAATGAAGCATGTGTGAGACGGGGATCCGTGGAACCTTTATTACCACTCGTTAACGTTAAGGGATATTGAAAGAGAATAATACGGAAAGCATCCAGGATTGCCTTTTTAAAGCACAGCAAATAACTAATGGAATTAACAAACAATGCTCTTATAACTGACTAATTACTCTCTTTTTCAAAATGAATGATGCCTATAAAGTTCAATCAACATGATACAGGGTAACAAAAGAATTATATTTATAATTCAAATAAATTCATATATATAAGCTACTTGGACGCTACAATGTCCATAATATATTGGATATTGATATAAACGAGACTAACAATGTGTACATTTACTACAGATGTGAAAGTGAAGTAAGTTGAGGACCCAGTTAGTTCTGACAATTTGTCTAACCTACTCTGGTTGCTTGTTGAAATTAGTATCTGGTTGATTTGCATAGATTCCATTTGCGATTAAGGCATACCTGCGTTACAGAATTATGATACTTGAAAATTACCATAGCCACACGGAGTGCTTAATATTTAACGGTGTTCTGTTTACCGTAACTTAACCAATTTACGAGCAAACCTAAGAAAACTAAGATTTGTAATAATACATAATTTACATCTATCCCCAATAAGACAAAACTGGAACAGTGAAATCGCAACTGGGTCTGCTTTGACTGCTGTATTTATTAAAAAAACAATTTTGCGATTTTACACGATAATATGGAAATTGGTGTTGTGTTTACCATATAATATTAACCTGATGTAGTAATAATCGGGAGAGACTAAATCAATACACCACATTGTACTGGTGAAAATTAGCACTTACCTGATCAAGTTAGAAATTGTAACCCAATGACATACCTTCTCCGGTAATGGTGAATTTCTTTCCTGGGCATTTGAGTTTATTGTTTTTTTTTTTTTTTTTTTTTTTTTTTTTTTTTTTTTTAGCGTAAATGATCAGTTTTGTTGATCTGGACGACACTTACAAAATATACGACTTACCGCCGTTGCGCCGAATGGCTGACTGACGGAAAGGTAAGGAAATTCAAGGAATGTAAATAGGGAAGTGTAACATAAGTACACAATCCATGTTTCACAGGCATCTGTGCACGGTCGTTTATGTACCTTTAGTTTTCTTAATCAAATTTTGAGATTTTCATTATCCATTTGGAATTATTTTAACTACATGATTGATTAGTTATGACAAATGACAATCGTACATTCATGCGGATGGAAAAGAAGGTAAATGCATTATTGTGGTATCCTTAGTGTTTCGAAATTATCTTAATTTTTTTTTTTATATAACCTTTTCTATACATAGTGTGTCACGATGATTGCATAGCAGTCCTTATCGAACATGAAAAGTTTTAGCATTGATTTAAATATTGTACAGAGATATAATAAAGTATAAAGAGAAACAGCCATTCATGACTTAGTTTCAACGAAGACATTTGCCTTCTCCGTATGAATTATTCAGGATTTTCACTTGCAATCTTAATCGCATCCTATATGTGGTTGGAAAATTGTTTCAGTACATTGAAAATTGGAATCGTCATTATTCAGGTTTAGCATTGCTTATCTGCTAAGATTGATTGATTGATTTGGATTTTTTTTCTGGCATCCTGATATCTGAGGTCATTGCTTTGAAATTAAGTGCATTATAACTGTTATGCAGGTAACTAACACATCTTTGAAGTTAAGTTAAGATTAATTTAATGAATCAATATCATAATTGAATGCAAATAAAAGCCAAATTGAAAAGCACGCTAATATGTTAGAAATTGACAATATATTTTGATTTTTTTAAAAAATAAACTTCACTTAACTTTAGAATGGATATTTAGTAGAGAAAATACCGTTAATTACTTTAGGGGATGTTTTCCTGGTCCTATCACAAGAAAATAATAACTTTGCAGTATATTTCTTAATCAAACCTGTAGATTTTTTTTTTACCAACTATGTCTCCAGGGAATATTAAGAATTTTTTTTTTAAAAATGATTCCAACCATAACGAAACTAAAATCTAAACGCTTCAAAATGGACATGTATTATATCTTTCACTACAAGACAACCATAATTGCTTCTAAAAAATTTCAGGATAATAAAAGGATTCAACACAATGTCAGACTTTATTTTCTTCTGTGCTTACAAACACATGAGCTTTAACACAATGGTCACGTGGGAGCCTATACTCAGCCTTAGAGGGTCAATCGGTAAGGCTCATTTTCCAATACATTACCACTGAAGGAAAAAAACTGAACCTTACCAAGAGACGTTAAATAAGACTCGAAAATGGCTAACCACGACTTAGAGTTTATAGTGGGAAGTGTATTATTTTCTCTCCACGGCTGCTTCACAAGGATAAATTATTCGGATAGCAGATGGATTCTTGCAAGGTTTACAGGTAGCACGAGAGAAATAAATAAATATATGTATTGTACAACCTTTTTTTCTTTCTTCCTCTCGTGCTCTTGTCAGAGAATTTTTTTGTCTTATGAAAGAGGTTTTTTTTATAAGTAGTGAAAGGAGGGGGAGGGAGATATGTTGATGAAGAATGTTTTTTCTTCATCATTGAAAAAAGAGGCGAAACGAGAGAAAAATGCTTTGGAGAAGGAGAGACAGAAGAATCTGAAAACGTAAATCCCAAAGGAAGAAGAGAAGAAGAGGGAAGAAAACAAAAAAGGGGAAATCAGGACACACAAGGAACGTGTGGTGACAGATTCTGACAAATCGGATTTTAACAACTACAGTCTAATATTATGTACATCCATCATTTAAAAGTTCCACTGCTAAAACTCAGATAATTTTATCCTTGCTTGAAATATAGACATTTTTTTTTTGTTCAATTGAAAGTTACAGCAATTGCTTATATTTTTCATAAAAAAATTTATCCATATCACTCCATTACTGTAGCAGTCTGCCATACATCAATCATAAGAGTTTAGGTCTCTTAATGTAAGTAGAAATTTGATATCATCTCATCCAAGTGATTACATTGAGGATTATGTACATAGCACAAAAAACGTGGATCTATAAAGTGGGAATTTCAAAAAGGAAAAAGATCAAAATAAATTGAAAGAGAGAGAGAGAGAGAGAGAGAGAGAGAGAGAGAGAGAGAGAGAGAGAGAGAGAGAGAGAGAGAGAGAGAGAGAGAGCGTCATCAAACAACATGGACGCCAGCATAACCTCATTAAAAGAGGATTTCACGTGGTGATTACAGCTCATAAATCTTCAGATCGCAGTGATAATACAGATGCAGAGAAAAGGAAAGCATGAAGAAGAATAATGAAGAAATGGGAACAATCAAAGATTTGGTGAGTCACACCCAGAACAATATATCTATTCAAAGAATCAAAGACAGTTAACTTCGATACAAAATGCAAACTATCAGTATTATTACATTTCGACACTTAAAGCTTACAACATCCACCCGTTGCTTGATTACCTTTAAAACTAAGTTTATCTTGTTTCTCTTTTATTCTTCTCAGTGAAAGCATAAAATGTTCACAAGACTTTTTTCCAGGTATCCCTCATCACACGGCGTGTTATGTTGTCTGTCTACATATTGCGAGTCTATGAAATAGACACAAGGATTTCAGTTATATGCGATTTTTTTTCCAACATTACTAGTACACTATGCTGCAACATGAGCTGAGTTGTAACAAGTTTATCAGAAATTCAAAATGGGTCACATGATTTTGTACTTACTTTCTTTTAAGAGCTAAATTAAACGTCAGATTTTTATCTATAGCACTTTTCGTTGGGTGGAGACATCAATAAGGAGTTTAAAAGAAAGATAAAATAAGAAAATTAATTCCGGATTAGGTTTAGGTTTGTGTTGAAAGTTAATTTGAATGGAAAATTAACTGAGGGAGGAGGTTGGTAAAGAAAAACTTGAAGAGAAATGGCGAAGATTCAAAACAAGAAAAAAATATATCAACATTGTCACATGAAGAGGGAAAGAGAGATAAGGATCAAATACAATTCTTGGAATATTCACACAAAAAGTGAGTAATGATCAAATCCAGAGCTAAAATTGAAAAGGCCATACAAATTGAACACTGTCTGGACTATGGATCTGAAAAACACTGAAAGATGGTTTTTATTGTCTTATGTACATATAAATATATATATATATTCTATTCAACGCGGATAATAAGTCTCACTCATCTGAGAATTACTAAATAAAACATTACACCGGACTGAAAAATCTCTGCGGCAGAATACTGAACTAAAAGATTTCTAGAAGATTTCGACTTGATCAAAACAACAAAAGGGGGTCCCCGTCCCCTTGCAAGGACCCTCTGGGGGAAAGACCCACGGATTTGGTAGAGGGGAACGGTGGGAAGAGACGGGGTGAGACAGGGGGGGGGGGGGGGGGCAGGGAAAAGGGACTTGTACTAAATATTGGGCACTGTTCCTTTTAAAGAGGCAAAAGAACAGATCGTGCAACCAGAAATTTGGTTACAAAAGTCTTACTGTTCCCTTGAGAGACGGTTTACATTTCCAATCTTTAAATTTTCATCCTTATTTTTCCCTTCTTTTTAAAATGTGATGACGATGAGGAGAACAATGGATAAGGATAGCTTTAAGAAAGAAGCCGCAGAGAAAAGAATAAGGAGACAAGCGTAACGTTGTACTGTAATTTCAACTTATACCCAAATTCAGGGTTCTATTATAGAGGGTTACTACATTACGCTACATATTTATGAAAGAGTAAAATAAATAACATGAGGTATGATGGTTGAAGAATTTTGAAAATGAAACTGTATCTCTGTTATGAAATGGATGTACAGTACAGGAGTACAGGAATATGCAATGTAGTAAATATCGTAAATCTTATGAAATGAAATGACAATTTCATAACTAAGTTCAAAAGTTAAAATTTATTATGTCGATTTACCGTCTTTCAGAGTTTTTAGAGATGTCTATAGCAAACAGAGTCCCTGGATTCTAACTAATAAAACAATGGAAAACCTGAATCCACATTTAAGGGAGGCTGAGGAACTGCTGCTTTGTGTGAGACGTAAGAGTGACAAGGTAAGTGATTTTGAGCCTTGGGACAGGACGACATTAGGCCGCAAATCCGGCTAAATGAAGAGCACCCACAGCAATCCAAATCAGACTGTGCAAAAGAACAAAATGGCCACCTAAAAACACCATCAACATCATCATCATCATCCCAGAACGGACTTTTTTTTTTTTCACCTAGTTCAGAAGGGAGTAAACAATGGTGGGTGTAAAGTCTAAGCAAAGCAATGATCATCTTCCAACGCAAATGGCCGAGGAGGGAGACGGATTGATCAAATATTATTAGCTGGCGTTGTGATCCCCAAGGCTTCAAACCATCACGTACCTCCGTCACTCATTAACATATAGTAATATTTATTAAGATTACACCGAGTAACGTCCACCGCGCCAAGGGAAACTAGTCACAACGTCACTTGTCACTATGGCACAAATTCCCAAGTACGACTTTCCCCCCCTTTTTAATTAATGGTGCTGAAGAGTCCACCAAATGCCGTCCTTCTAGGTCTTCCTAATAGTGAGCATGGTACCATACTCGCAAAGACTCCAACCATAACTTCTACATCTTGTTTTCTTTTGTGAATGAGCGTGCTTGAAGTAAAAGAAAAAGCTTTAAGAACAGTTTCAACGCCAGAGATTTCTCAGAATCATATCCAGATATTTCAGGTTGATATATTCAGAATATTCATCTCGTGAAACATAATTCTGTTTTCAAATTGTTCTTAGGAATTTATTGATGTAATAGATAAGAATAATACATTGGAAATTAATGGCATTCTGGTATTATTTTGATACCCGATAAAACCAATGAAGATATAAAAGCAAATGCGTTACTTAAGCTTAAATCAGTATATCAAATTTTTTGTTAGAAATTTCATAAGAAAACTTTGAATATTATTCAATATGTGAAGTCACCAGATGTACAAAATCACATTTATATAAATGTACTGACCGGAAGAGCTCTTGGTACCAGCTAATGATAAATTTTCCAAAAAAAAAAAAGAAAAAATTCTGTACCATTACAGTTATTAAACGCGCAAGTTCACCTCGGTCGACGCTTATTCAGTACAAATATTACTTGGCTTTATTCTTTTTACTCACTATATTTATAGAATCAGTGCGAAAGATGAAGAGAAAAAAGATGATTTCCGTCAGTTTTGCGTTTAATTCTTATAGTGCAATTAATTCAATATAGTATCAATTAATAACTTTGCAAATCTAAACAGATTCTGAGAAATCGAAAGGAATTCGACAAGGGAAGTTTGTAACCGAGATGAAGACGTGTATAAATTACCGTCAATAAATAGACAAAAAAGAGACCTTAGCCTCGTACAATAGACATTTGTTTAGATACGAAAAAAGACGAATGTGTGTGAAAATAACTCTAGATTCCTCACTTTCAGAATGAAAAGAAATACGAGAAAAATATCAAATAATCCAACAACATAAACGAGAGAAAAACCTTCACAAGCTGTACACAGGAACACGCAGTGGTTGACGAGACTTAAAAAAAAAAGTACAAATTAATTCTAGTCACTCTAGTAAGTATCATATTTCCTTTTCTAGTATTCATCCAGGGGCGCACTTAGCGCAACACTGCGCGCCCGATTTCATGAACTCATCTACAACATCACAACGAAGTTTATGTTTAATCGTCTTCAGGCGCGAAATTCCTCTCCATCCTGCTATAATCTTCACAGCTTAAATAGGCATACGTAGATTGAAAGAAATACAAAAATACAATGAACATCAATCAAGGGGGGAAAAAAACTGATACTTCATTGCTATCAGTAGGGCGAGTTTGGAACTCTTGCTTGCAGTTGTTTACTTGTTTAGACTATTTTTTTTTAACGGCCTATAAGCACAAACGGGGGGCCACACACACACTCTTTTGTCAGCATGCCGGATGCTCACGAACTTTGTACACCACATAATCTGTACAGTGAATCCAACATTTACATCATTTCATCTGTACAGTACATTAAAAATTGTACATCTTCCATAAAGTATTTTTTTCTGTACATGTACAGCCTAATGACTGTGCAATTAAAACCCATCTATAAACACAAAATGGGTTAATACAACACACTATATGTGTCCCTCTGGTTCTGTGTGGTACCGCTAACCGCTGACTCGTGGTCTTTTTTATCGCACTAATCCAGCCACGAACCGCTGTCTCTCTTGACTTTCTGCTTTCGGGAGGGGGGCGGGGGTGGCAATGACAAATAAAACAGGGAGTGGAGAGGGGGGGGGGGGGCAGAAAAAAAGAAGGGAGGGATAGGGACAAGAGGAAAGACCATACCACTACCGTCTGTTTCGAGTGTTTCTTTGTGGATCTTCTTCGCAATTCTTATTTCTCGATATTTTCCCCAATTTCTTCGAAACTTTCTATTCATTTGGGGGATCACGATTCATTTCATATCGCTCAGTCGACCACTGTCTATTGCACATCCAGGGGTACGACCCGCAGTCGTGTCGTATCAATGAAAAGAAAAATGAATGGCAGGATATTAGGAGTCGTAGGATTCTGAGCATGGTAGGATTTGGCGCGCGAGGAGTCCACGCAAATTAAGAGGGATTTTATTGGTCTTAGGTTTGGGGCACTAGGAATAGACCCGGAGATCTAAGAAATATAAAATTAAGTCGGCAGTAGCAATAAAAAATTATTTTCGTATAGGGTTATGTTAAAATTTTACCGTTAAAATCAAATAGGTTTATGGATGCTGAATTATCCAATCCGCAGTTTCATTTAACAAGATTATCCTGTAACTAAATTAGCCCTTTTAAACAAATAAGGTGTATTAACAAAGGCTAATTTTGGAACGAAATATATTGTAATGATAACATAACTAAGGCTAATTTTGGAACGAAATATATTGTAATAATAACATATTTGATTTGAATGACAAAAATAAAAATAAAACAAAAAGTACAAATATGGACGAGGACGAGTTACTTATTGACCTAACTGAAAATATCCAAATGAAACTAAAAACTAATTAGATATATTTCAATGAGAGAGAGAGAGAGAGAGAGAGAGAGAGAGAGAGAGAGAGAGAGAGAGAGAGAGAGAGAGAGAGAGAGAGAGAGATGAAGCTAAAATCAATTAGGTAGATTTAAATTGGAGAGACATAAACCGAGACAGTCAAATGTAAATAAAAAATAATGACCTCAAGGAATTCCATAATATTGAATGGATGTTAGGATGCCATGTTTTAATAGACAGCGAGGTAAAGAGGTAACTCCTATACCTTATCCTCAGGAGACGAGAAATAAAATAATTCCCGAGAATTACTATAATTCCCGAAGCATTTTGGCTTCAGAACAATACTTCCGATAGTTACCAAAAGCAAATTTCGATGTACAATGAAACAAACAAACAAAAGACGTTGCAAAATATCTATAATTTGGTAAATAAAAAAGAATGATATTAAATAAGAAAACCTGACGAATAAAGGACAACAAACGATAAATTTCATGAGTCTTCTAATCACGTGACCTACAAGAAAATACTGTACGGTCTTCGGGAGTTGATAATCTGAAAAACAGAAAAGTTCTTCGCAATACTGCAAATAGAAAATTAATCATAACTGGTGTAAAAAGTAAAAATGAGTCCTTTCAATGAAGTAAAATTTCTTTTTCTATGACACCAGCGCTTACAAGCAAGCATTATACACGTCATATTGATATAAGGAAGTTAATGAAAGGTTCAATGTAAGAGATTGCTTATCTCCTGTGCATAAAAAAAAAAATCATCTGATTACTTCGCAACTCGGTAATATAAAAATATGAATGAAATCTAACTCATAGTCATATAAGAAATGGAATTGAAAATGTTTGGTCAATAAGTAATGAACGAATTTCGAACAAAAACAGGTAGCATCTTTTCATCAATACCTATAAACTATGGTCTTTTGAATGAAGAATTCAGTACTAAAAAGGCTTAATAGTTCTTCAAGGAATATTGACCATCTACCATTTCCTGTCTATTTCTCCCCATTAAGACTTTCGTATCAAGCTTTATCACAGGCGACTCTCATCAGTCTCCTGAATGGGTTTAAGTCTTAATCCCGAGAAAGGAACAAATAACTCCGCCCCCCATCCATGGGCGGTAGGGGGGTGTAAGAAGGTGGGACGACCCATAATCCGTGTAAGTTCTCGTGAGTGATCACCCAATTATTTAAGACTTAACGACTATGTATGATTAGAGAGCGAAGCCAGTACATAGGACGACGTGATGGAACAGACCGACTGATCAGTTTATACAAAGTTTCAATGATTGTGGCAAATATACAAATGTGGTTATGAATGTTAACGTTAGTCCTCATTCCCATTCAAAGTGCCCTTGACTCACAATGTTAATAGACACCAATCGCTTTCATGACCGGTTTACGTAAAACAATTAAAGTGTTGTAATTGCTTCGATCAAATTGACTTATTGCGATAGATTTGGGTCTAGATATCATTCCAGAAATGTGTTAAATATTCAGATTTTTTAAAGAGCGGCTATAATTTCAACATGGTCCGATTTCCTGAAAAATCAACATTAAACTTTATCTCCGTTTTATGTCAGAATAATTTCAAAAGTAGAGTTGGCCGAATTTAATGTGATTTCGGAGACTTGTTTAATAAAATTCGAATTAACCAATGGAATGCTACTCCCAAAAAGGAGAGATTAAACACTAACATAATACTGAAATTCATATAAACCGAAGATTAATTGTTAGGTACAGATTGTTACAGGTTTAGTCGCGTTAGTAATGAACAAGAATCTTAAATAACCAATTTATGAATAATTGTAAAATTAAACATTTTCTTGGGACAAGACACAAAGATGACAAAATTGGATTCATTGTTGGATTCAATTGGAAACAAGACTAGTTCAAGGAATAATCATATGTGACTTTGGTCGCACGGAAGGGGGAGAACGGAGGATAAAAACAAGGAGAGGGAAAAAGGAACTGTGGAGGATTACCATCAGCAGATTTCATGGAACAGAAGGTGGCGCCATCTACATTTGAAAAAAAAACACATGCGTCATATGGGGCCATCTCCATGATGACGTCATCCTTCCATAACGGTCTTAATTTCATACCGATATTTCTTCATTAGTTCTTAAAATTGCTTTTTTTAGGGAATTGTACTTTAGAACGGATTCAATTCGGCGTTACTATGCCCACCTCGAATGGATATACCGACAGAGCGGTACACCCGACACAATTCTTATCAGAATCTTCTCTGAAAAAAAGATTCGTTTTAAGTTATTACTACATCTAAGAGAGATGGAGAGAGAGAGACAGCTCCGCCACTCCAACATCATCTTGAGAGGGGCCATTAGCATCCTACATCATATACATATATATGTATTTACATACACATGTAAGTTTTATTCATACACATCTTGAAGAGTTTTTCATGTCATTTGGAGACCAGGGCAAGCCCATCAGCAACAGTTTGCGAATTATCACTATAATCATGGAGCGAGAAAGATCTAATAGATAGGATCGCTTTGACGAGTTTTGATGAATGCTTTTCCTGATAGCACAAAAAAAAAAAAATTGACTTTCTCTTGAATGACCATCCTGTCTAATTCAGATAGCAATGTTACAGGCACTAGAAAAATATTTTCAAAGTTCACAACGAATTCCCCCAAAAATCAGTGGGTCATACTTTATTGACGGTAAGCAATTTCACAAAAAATAAAAACAAAAAAACAAAAGAGTGCAGCAATCATAAGGTGAAATTTCTTTAACTCGAGCAAGATCATCATCATGCACATGTAAAAATGCACAAGTGCCCTGTATGTATGTCACTATTTCATACACTGAACGTCATGAATTACTTCTTCATTTCTGAATGAATCACTTCTTCAGGTCGCACGTACTGGTCACGCAGAAAGCCCGTGAGGGATATATCATCCACGTCAGTCTCTTTCACTCTTTCTCTACTAAAGGAATCGACATTTCAATTTAATTTCAGGTGAATTTTGCTGACAATCCTACCCTAAGGTTAGGCATTCCCGCCGACGGGACTTTCATAAGGGGGCCCATAAGTCTAAAAAAGCCTCTTGGCAGGCCCTTGGAACATTGAAACTACAGTTTCTCTTCACACTGCCAGCAAAATAAGAAACACTACTTCTCTCTTCTATATGACTGTGCCTTGACTCCTGGGGAGGCGTTTTCACGATTTTGCCGGAGGAACTTGATGATTTTTTTTTTTTATTTCTTCAACGGAGGAATTGTTGTTTCCCCTCACTCTTGCTTCGTAGCCCCTGGGGAATTGGGTTCCTGCTTGATGGAATTTCCCCTGGCAGCCGCCACGGCTCCTACGGTCTGACTGAGTGTGTAAAGAGCGGAGATGGAGCGCTCCTCGTCGCTCATATGCGGAGACGCGAGAGCGGCGGACATGGAGAGCGCTGGGTTAGTCACCGCTATGATGTTGCCTTGACTTGAGGACAGCACCTGCCGAATTGAAGGAACGCAATGAACCGACGCGGTACTCTTAAGGTAAAGCTATATGTTAACAGAGGATATTTATAAGGCCTTTAAAAAAAGATCAGTGTTGGCATGATAAAAACAAATACTATGAATATAATTGCAAAATTAACTTTAATAATGTAGGCAATATATAAAAAGCATGATACACTCGTATCGACA
>NC_090726.1:185395394-185403080 GCF_036898095.1 Palaemon carinicauda
AAATTACCTGGGATGGAGAGCTGGCACCGCTGTAGGAAAACTGGGAGTCGGAGTCCTCTCCTCTCTCGCGGTCTTCGCTACAGACGGAGACGCGGTCGCTCTTCGCTCTGAAATACAAGGATTATGATATATAATGATGATAACGACAGAAGCAAAGTTAATAATGTTAATACATAATAAATGACGATGATAACGTCAACAGAAGTAATGTTGATAATGCCAATATATAGCTGACGATGATAACGCCAACAGAAGCAATGTTGATAATGTTAATACATAATATATGACGATGATAACGTCAATAGAAGGAATGTTGATAATGTTAATACAGAATAAGCAATGTTGATAATGTTAATACATAATAAATGACGATGATAACGCCAACAGAATCAATGTTGATAATGTTAATATAGAATAAGCAATGTTGATAATTTTAATACATAATAAATGACGATGATAACGCCAACAGAATCAATGTTGATAATGTTAATATAGAATAAGCAATGTTGATAATGTTAATACAGAATAAATAATGATAATAACAACAGAAGCTATGTTAATAATGTCAATACATAATATATGACGATGATAACACCAACACAAGCCATGTTGATAATGTTAATACATAATAAATAATGATGATAACAACAGAAGCTATGTTAATAATGTCAATACAATAAATATGACGATGATAACACCAACAGAAGCAATGTTGATAATGTTAATACATATTATATGACGATGATAACGCCAACAGAAGCAATGTTTGATAATTAGGGAAGCGCTATTGACAATATTAATGACAACTTAAAATATGTTTATTTTAAAGTTAATAATGTTAATAACTGGTCCAAGAATTAGGGCAGCGCCAATGGACAATGTTGATAACAACTTTTGTTGTCATAAACTTCATGACAAAATCAATATTCACAATAACAATAAACAATGATATTCTCAATACTATTAAATATTCTTGTTATTGTTGTAATGGAAAAAACAAACAAGAGGCAAGGCCGGATGACTGTTGATAAGTTAAGAGATACTAATTCCTGAACAATCATAAGGCTTCGTACCCCAGCGTTAACATTCCCTTTATAATTTCCTCCCGTGATGAAAACGATAAATATTTCCAGCACAAATATTGATGAAATAAAAGTGCCAGGGACATAATATAAACAAGTCAATAAGCATATGAACATGAACGACTAGCGGACAATTCACCCCTATGCAGAATAATCACATACGGCAGATAATTGCAATAATTCCCAGGAGCGACGTGACGTGCAAATAATTGAGAGGGGAAATATGAAGCTGGAAGTCCATAAGGCTCAGAACAGACACGATAAGGTTAGTAAAAAAGCGAGGACTTCCTCCTAATGAATAAATGTTTCTCTGGTTTGAACATGGGGTAGAAACTCTCCTGCATGAAAAAAAAAATCCCTTTCAGAACGATTACTGAAGCCTCTTGCAGCAGGTATACATTGTCCGGCAATATGCATGCAGGCAATAAACGGAGCATTGTTAAATGTACTCGGTGAGTGAAATCAAGTTTACTTTTGAGTTGCTCTCCTCTCCTCTAGTCCGCGGTTTGGTCGACCCTTTGTGACAGATTAACTCTATATCTATATTCAGGCCAAAAGACAAAATTAGGGGAGAGTAATTTCACGTATGATATATTTTTACCCTTCTGCCAATCTAGATCCGCATCGAGTTTTCCTATATAGGAGGATGTTTTCTTGCATATACAGTATACTTAGGCAAATGTCAGTATCTGCAACATGAAGGTTTATATGCATTGCTGTAACCTGTACATTATGTGGAATGTAGATAGTAAGTTGGTATATATTTTACAATGCTAACACAAATGTTTAATGTGAAAAAATCCACTACATCCTACATCATATCCTAGGTAACTCATATCAAGTATTTTTAGGAGAAAACACTTGTCGAAGCCAATAAAGCCGTAATTTCATTGTTTCTTATATACACTTAAAAATTTGCCTTACAAACGGTAAATATTCTGGAATAAATGTTGCCAGGCATTTACCTTTTTAAAAAACGAATATATTACCGTTAAAGTGACATTACGGTCTCCAACCCGTACAAGATAATAACAAATTAGGGTAAAAAGTACGGTCGCCGGTATTTCTGAAAATACGGCTGAGAACTATATATTTTACGAAGAATTTCCGATAAAAATTACGTTTTTTTTTTCTTACAATAATCGGATTTCCATGCAACTTCTCGTTCACTGTCTCTTTCTCTTTGCCCCCCCCCCCCCGGGCCAGCACATGTACAGTTGGACATAGGAATTGAAGTCTCCTTCCCACTTTCATAAAATCGAGTCCTCCTACTCACTTATCCTCACTCCATCTCGCTTCAAACACCCAAGGTTCTCCATTAACCGGAGTCTCTTCATTCTTTATAAAAATACTCAAATAGCTTTACTTATAGACATGCACAACTACGTACTCCACTTAGCCTTGTTAACAAATACGTCTAAAAAAGAAAAATAAATAAATTCAGTCTATTCAATTCTATGAGGTTATTATTTCCCCGCCTTCCAGCAAGTCTTCAATTCTGAAAGGTTTAGTCTTCTGCGGTAATCTGACGGACAAACAAATCGTGAGCATGCGCACGAATAACTCAGTTGTCTTCTTTTACATAAAAATATTTAAACTCATATTAGATTTACCCATGAAAAATAACGAGTGTTTGATATTTTATTAATAAAGGAACAGTTAAAAAAGGCCTGTCGCTTTAAATTACAAATGAAATATAAAAGGAGGAGAATATTGGTATCTCGGACTAAATATTTCAATTTTTTGTAGTCATTTTACAATGTTGAGAGAGAGAGAGAGAGAGAGAGAGAGAGAGAGAGAGAGAGAGAGAGAGAGAGAAGCTCCTCACACTTTTATAGATAACAAATTAATTATCTTACATAAATCACAATGAACAGAAGAAAATGTTCAGAAATTTCCTCTTTTGAACAATTTTGAAACAAATACAATAAGAAGAAATGCGAAAAAAACAAAATTCTGGGTATTTAACAATAAAATATTAATTCGTATGAATAATGCCATATGTAGGAATAACCATTTATAAAAGCTAAACTAATTTTTAAAAGGTAAGACAATAAGAGTTAAGCTCTTTAGGAATGAACTGAATTATTGGTAATCACGGTAGTAAAAACCTCGGTGAATCAGAATAGCACTCAAGCACCGTATAGGCATCAGACATTAAAAACCTGAATGAACTCTATTGAAAACATTATTAAAAATATACGTTTTCTTTTAGCATATGTACCATAATTATGAATTCCTAAGCTATTTCTAATCAAATATATTTCGTTAAAGAAAAGCCAAAGTATTTTGAGTGCAACATACAGCGTATCGTTTTCAAGGGGAGCCTGAAGTTGTCAGGCCTATTACGATGGCGTAAAAGATTCTTGGTGTTGTTTATTTACTCTTATAAATAATTTCAGTGTATATGAAAAAGTAATCTACAAGATGTGTTCGTAAATACCAAAAATATATACCCATGATATTTAGCAATTTTCTCCTTAGATTTCTTCATAAAAAATGTTCCGTCTTATAGCGAGGTAACTTCCTTGGACTTAAAACATGAGGTCTGTTAAATATCTTTTCCATAAACTTGGTACAAATCTCAGGAACCGTCGTTCCTAGTTTTACAAAATGTTCCACAATTCTGCGTTTCTGTTGTAAGGTTTAATGCCACTAAGCATTCCAAAACTTTCATTCCCGCTAAGGTCAAGTCAGAAAATGATCTTCCTAATTATGCATCTTAATCGGAAATTCAGAAGTTCAAATTTGGCGCAAATGGTTATTCATTGAACAGGTTAACAAGAGTATCACTTCATGTATAATTCGTTATTATTTACTTCTGTTATTCCTCTTTTATTAATCATTCTTCATTTCTTAATTTCTCTTTCTTTACTGGACGCTGCTTAGCCTCCCATTCATAGCATGCTGCTTTTACCTCAACTTGGGGGGGTAACAATATTATTATCAATAACACCTATATCAAAACTGGAGCTTTAATCTTTATCATTTCGTCCTATCCAAACTCACTCCTTTATTTCAGGTTTCTTGATTATATTCTTTGTCTATATGAGATATTACTTCAATTTGTACAACAGGATCACTCAACGACAGAATTAATATGTATAGAAATAACATTGTTACCACAAGTTGAATAAACAAATAATTGAACAGCCTCTTTTATCTTTGTAATCTAAAAGCAATTCTAATTCATATCCTCAGAGATAACAAATTTATATAGGACACATAGATGATATAATTAGTTTTCTGATTGCTCCCTTGCTTGCAGGATCAGGGTGCTAAAGTAATCGTACTTGAGTGACACCTTTTTTAAAAGTTACACTGATTGGGTGGCACTGGATATGTAATGATTAAACTCAATCCTCGGAAAAAAAAAAAAAAAAAAAAAAAAAAAAAAAAAAAAAAAAAGAGGGATTCTTTTAACGCAAGATGGCCATATATTTTCTTAATTACATAAGGACGAAAAGGAAATCTTAACAATATATTGTTGTGAAAATATATGTGAATAAGGTATAATTATATAAGTATACTGAGTCCATTAGCATAACCAGCTTCCTGAAGATTTTTTTTTATATATATCCGTGAATTATCACAATTCTAGATCCCCTAGAAATCAAGTGAATTTAATCTTACTTATTGAATTTAATTGCAGTGTATTACTAAGAAGATATATCATTATTAATATTTCAGTTATTATCACTGCTATCATTATAATCTAACATCACGATTCTCATCATTTCTATTAGATGCACAATCTGTTTCCTTGATTAAATATAGTTTTATCCCACCAATGAAACCTGAACCGCATTTATTTATATATATATATATATATATACATATATACATATATATATATATATGTATATATATATACATATATATATATATATATATATATATTACAGATATGAAATCGATCCAAACATAAATGCACAAGAATATTCTTTCTTCTACGAAACACAAACACACACACTCATACAAATATATATATATATATATGTATATATATATATATATACATATATATATAATATATATATGTATATAAATATACACATATATATACTGTACACACACATATATATACATATATATATATATATATATATATTATACATATATATACAGTACATATATATATATATATATATATAGGTGTTCATGAACCTGGATACAGACCTTACAAGTCTGATGCAAGCTACAATGATTCATAATGATATCCAGGAGTCACCAGAGTGAATACACTGCAAGAGAGATGAAAACAAGAGAAGTAATAATTCTGGACGACACTTGAGAAAGAAATTAGGATATGAAAAAAAAAAGGTCATTTTTTTTGACATTTTTCTCTGAGCAATGACATGTTACAAGATTCTGTCCGGATAAAATTTGCCATACATATGAATCTTTGCATGACGTCAATATTTCTCTGCGTGAAACCCAATTTCCATATGGAAAAAGCTTACTTCAAAATAGTAGAAAAATGCAGGTGAAAACCCAGTGGCATATGAATAAAATACAACTGCATTTGAAGAGCCAATTACTTAAAATAAATAAAGTGCATTGTGCAAGCGATGGAACTGCTTATAAAAACTGCAACTGCATATGAGAAAACAATTGAACAATTGCATGCAAATGATGAGCTCTGGGCGAGTTATCTCGATTAAAAAAAAAAAGCCGAGACGATATTCCAATGCTTTTAAAATTCACATAAATACATTTACATATTGTCTTCTTTTCCATGCAACTGATGTTGTAAATCTACGCGAAGTGAAAAGAACGAACATAGTGGGAGATCTGCATATTCCATGGGTATTAACCGAAGGAGAGTGCAAAGCGGAATACCAGAATACCAATGCACTAATCATAAAACGCGTTTTAAGTCCGAAATGAAATAACTGGTAGTTGCAGCTTCTGCATTAATTATATTGCTTTGCTATGAAAAAATATCAACGGGGGATGGTAATCTAACTAGCTGGAACGTAAAAAAAAAAAAATATACGTTTACATTTATATATATAAAACAGAGATTACGGTAATAATAAACGAAGTTCCGGCAATATGCATGGTTAATAGGAGAAAAGTGCGTTCATGAAATGCAATATAGAGCTGCTTAATGAAGAGAGCGAATTATAATTCATGTCGAAAATGATTGGTCACTTACTTGCAATAAAATGAAACATAAGTTATTCCACGACGGAGTAATTTTACGATACGCTATTAATATTGGAATAATTTACTGATAAGATAAAATGACTCCTATCAAATTGAGAGTAAAAATGACAACGAATCTTATGTCAATTCGCACCACTCTTCCTATGCATTAATCTGCGCTGATATAATACTGTATTTCCAACTTACTTGAAATTAGATTGTTTAAAATTATTACCCAAGTGGTTTGACACTTATATGATATACTGGGAGCATTGCTTTACCTCCTTTCTCAATTTCTCAGGTAAAACTTATGTATTTTATTCTAAATCAATGTAGTTCACACAGGACTGTATGGTATATTGAAACCTTATTTCAAATTATTTTCTTTCACGTCATTGGGAATTGCCAAAGATCACCGTCAATTTGAATTAGTTGACTATTTTCATGGTTATACAACGAATTCCTTCAGTGTTTCTCTGACCAACTTATACTAAGGACAATGTTTATTTTTGGCTTTCTATGGAAAATGTAATCTACCCAATACAGTAAGGAGCAGGTGCCTGGCTCTCTATATATATATATATATATATATCTTGTTAGGCTCAGCGGCATGGCATATCATGGTGAGAAGGGCAGTGTTTAGGAAGTGGAAACAGGTGTGTGTGTGTGTGTGTGTGTGTGGACGCACGTGCATATCTTTCAAAATATTTAGCCGTCATATTTGACGGGTGGCGTACATTAGTCAAGAATAAACTTCCATTTGAAAATATACTAATACCAGCAAGAAGTATTTGTTTATGGATTAATAATGCAGACCATTGTTAAATTGAAGAGTGATAGTCATATTAATATAAGAAAATACAGTTTATTGCGTAAACATTTGTTATATTCCTTCAATACCACGTTATTTTTCGTTGACAAAAAGCCTGAAAACCTTTACAACAATTCAATAGGGTCTTTATTTCATTCCGTTTAAAGGTTCCAGCAACCTCTTTTACCATATTCTGTTTCCAAGTTAGGAACAGTTCAGAGATAATTCAATATGAAGTTATATAGGATTAGTTTTTATCTCTTATGGGTTAAATTGTATTCTCTCTCTCTCTCTCTCTCTCTCTCTCTCTCTCTCTCTCTCTCTCTCTCTCAAGTTGAACGGTTAAACAAAATAAAGTTGAAAATGATGGTTGACAATATCTACTATCATAATTGAATACCACAAAAATATATATAAAATAGATTGAGCCCAAAAAGGAAAATCGTAGCGAAAATATTCCATAAAAACTTTCAAATGTTCTGATTATAAAAAGTAATATATCTTGTTGCCTTACAAGATTGATCGATCTTGTAGCCTGTGGTGACATTTTATGGAAATGATCTAGGAAAAGATTAATCGAAGATCTGTAAGGATTAATGAGCTTTTATTATGACTCAAGTTCAAGATAATTGTTATTGTGCT
>NC_090726.1:185403580-185421080 GCF_036898095.1 Palaemon carinicauda
ATCAGCTGTTTTCTCTGTAATACATGCAAATCATGTTCGAGAAGAAGCTATTCAGAGTTGTAGGTCAAACCGGCCCTTAACCTGATTTAAATTCCACAAGCGACATCAAGCTCTAATAAAGATGTGATTGAAATCAAACCTTATATTCTTCTTGAGAATTTTGGAAGGAGATGGAGTAAGAGGTAGAAGGACTAGAGATGGATTTAACGGATAGGTAAAGGGTCCGAAAGAGGAATAGGTGACGGGATGAAGAGAGAAAGAGATAGATGGAGAAAGATAGAGTTGGGGGCAGTATTGGCTTGAAGGCGTATCAAAATAGACACGATACTGCACTTTCGAGGAACTTCTGCTGCGCCTTCGGTAGGTAGGAAGAGAGAGAGAGAGAGAGCAGTTGGAGAATGAGGGTTTTTTTTATACTTCTTCTTTTGAAAGGGGGTTTGGGTGTGCGGTGAGAAGAAGACAAAAAGAAATAACTGATGTTTTCAAAAGCAAAATTGTCGGATTAATGGACAAAGTTTACTTGCCGAGATTAGAATTTTCTTATGCGGCGAGCCCTCTTCTTTCTCTTCTTTTTTTTTTTTTTTTTTGTCCTTCTTGGAAAATGGGGGAGAGGAAAGTGGGAGCAGGGGGGGGGGGTTAAAGAATCTTTTGCCTGCCTGAATCTATGATAGTCGTAAAATCAGTATTTTATTCTCTCATTTCCTATTTCTAGGAGAATGGTCAAAAAGAGGAAGCAGGAGAGGCATTGGAAGGGAGGAGAAATAGGAAGGAGGGAGGGGGGGGGGTAAAGAAGAATAATGTGGCTTGAGGAGAAATGATGCTAAAATATAATGGAATGAGACATGAAGAAGATGGAATGAGGGTGGATGGTTTTAAACGGATGAGGTGTGTTTATGGTTAAATAGGCGATATAGGTGTGGAATGAAGGGCAAGCGTGTATGCAGATGTCAGATGAACCTGGTGAAAATAGGTAAACAGCGAAGGACTGGGGAAGGGTATGACATTGAAAAAGAACTTGAGGACTAGGCCAACATTTGGAAATGAGTTAAACGAGCAATAATTTTTTATGGTTTATTGTTACTGCTGAGGAAACGATAAAAACTTAGATTAAAAAACTCCAGTCTAAGGGGCCTAAAAGAGTAAGAACATACCTGACGTAGAACGATTAAAACAAGAAAATTAACTGGAACTATTTTGGACAACGTGAAGGGAGAGTGGCAAGAAATTAGATTAAAAGACGGTCAAGAAAAGAGATATGGTATGGCATACGAAGAGGCAGTTGAAGAAAAGACTCGGTTGTCCATATGGTTGCTAGCTGAGTCAACACCTGGATGAAAGAAAGTGTAAGAAACGCCTCAACAAATATGAAGATACATCCTCTGTAAATTGACGTTTTAAATGAATGTGGGATTTACTTCCTGCGAGTGTGCCAGTGTGCTTCACACTGGCCTTCCTTTATAATGAAAGAATAAAGATTGAATTGAATGATTAAGATTTTTGAATGTCATAAAATCGCATTTTTTTTCATTGTATGGGATCCATAGTCCTTATTGATCGATAGATATTTCGATTTCAAAAAAATAAATAGATTGTAAATGCGATAGTTTAGCCATGTACATTGTAAAAAATACACAAATTGCACCATACTTTTGCTGTCATCTCTTTTAAGTTTGTTTAAATTAATGGGAAACTATGTATCATAAAATCATATGATATATAATACAAATATTCATCTCTCGCTCTTTGTACAGTTCGTGGGTGATATTACTCAAATAGAAGTTTTTCGTAGTAGGGTTTTTTCTTCCTAATTCATAATTGTCAAGAGTCAATTCCCATTATCTTCTCTATGACCCAAATTTCATTATACTACCGTATGTTTAAGCTGAGTATTTCTCTCTCTCTCTCTCTCTCTCTCTCTCTCTCTCTCTCTCTCTCATCTCTCTCTCTTCTCTCTCTCTCTCGTTGTCATAATTTCTACTTATTAAAGGCATTACCATTCGATAGTAATGTTATTTTAAAACAGCTACTGATTCTTTTAAAGAAATTGGTACAGATTCCTGGTCTGCAGTTAAACTCTCTCTCTCTCTCTCTCTCTCCTCTCTCTCTCTCTCTCTCTCTCTCTCTCTCTCTCTCTCTCTCTCTCTCTCGTTGTCATAATTCCTACTCATTAAAGGCATTACCATTCAATTGTAATTTTATTTTAAAAACAGCTACTGATTTTTTTTCAAGAAATTGGTACAGATTCCTTTTCTGCAGTTACGCCCTCTCTCTCTCTCTCTCTCTCTCTCTCTCTCTCTCTCTCTCATCTCTCTCTCTCTCTCTCTCTCTCTGTCATAATTTCTACGCATTCAGGGCATTACTATTCAATAGTAACAGGTCATTACAATATCTTTTTACATCAAGTACACGATCCCCTATTTTGTAACTCTAATCCATTCTCATAAGAAGTTAAAAGTTTACAATCGCTCCCCAAATAATCCCTTCAGGCGTTTTTAAAACTTATTCAGGCGTAATTTTAATGTATTTTTAGTGCGAGACCTTATTTCTATTAGATGTTCTGTGTTTGTTAATGGGTACTGCTACTATCACCGTTTAGATGCATGTGTATGATAAAATATATATATATATATATATATATATTATATATATATATATATATATATATATATATATATATATATTCTCTTTTCGTTATATATATTCTCTTTTTGTTAATACGTGATTTGCCTGTATTGTACTTTGAAAAAATATTTTAAGTAATTATAAGAGTAATATAGACAAAGTCGTTTTCACCTGATTTACCTGTACTGGAAAAAATTTATTATGATAATTGTATTAACAAATAAGGAAAAAATTATAATATACAATAATAATGTTGCCCAGAGTTTCGTTAGCCAATATTGCTTGAGATGTTGTATTGATAAGAAGAGGACAATTTATGGTATACTTTCTTTTTCTTTTTCTTCTCATTGCATAATTCATATTCATTCATTAAAAAAAGAAATAGATCAACTAACATGAAAACTATGATTTGCTCTGTTTCTCTCAACTTATGTAAACTTTTGTTGAAAATGCGCCAGATTCTATACAGTAAAAGTTTGTATAGCTTCTTTAAGTGAATCTCAAGTTTACGTTCGTTGTTTAGAATAAGGCACAAGCAGAGAAATCATGTCCCTCCAATAGCAAACATCTTTTGATAACATGACGCACGAACAGAGGTGGACACGCATTTAAACGAAGGACATTAGGTCGAACCTGCCAGGGAAGTAGGATATTCATGTATCCTAACAGCTAGATATTGCTAAAGAAAATCTTAAAATTTTGTTGAATTTTAACGATAACTAAACATTTTTATAGTTGAATCTTGAATAGGGGTACTATTTCCTAAATAACAATTAATTAGGAACTTCATTGACATAGGAACTAGTTGAGAACAACATAGACATAAAAATAGAATTTGTATCATGTACTGTATAATCACATAACACACAGTCGGTTTAGATTACTTCTTAGATATTGCCACATCCATTCAGTTAGGAAAACTAATTGATATATTTTGCTATACAAAATTACACCAGCCGATCTAAATCCCATGGAGAACATAGATTCATCAGGCTTAGAAAGACTCACACTAATAGTTATACACACAATCATTTTTCAGCCATCTCGAGCTAACTCCAATGGCCCGTGAGCACTCTCCCGAAATTCCTTCGATCCTTGGTCCTTTCGACCCCAAAATATATTACACTGAAAATAGATCATCCTTAAAGCCTATATCTTCCCTGCTAAATAAATGAATCCTGGGCTCCTAAGATTGCCTTCAGTCCTCATACCAATCCCCAATCCTTTCAAAAGCCTCATTTTATGATCCTAATTCCATCCCTCATGTCCCCGAGTCCCCTAATCAAACCATAGTGTCCCAGCTGCTGCCCCCCCCCCCCCCCCTTCCCGCTTCCAACCCTTAGTGACTCAGTGTGGCCCAAGGGAGCTTTTAACCTGGAGGTATTCATTCGCACGTTCTCATAGCCATGGTCCCTCTTCTTCTCTTGTTACAGCCATGTTCCAGATACCACTACTGCCTAATCTGCCCCCGTCAGTAGTGGCGGGTTTCCCTCACTTACCAGGGGGCTCCTTAACACGCCCACGCCAACTCCGGGATCCACACGCCCATCTCCGCCCATGACTGCTCCGAGTATCCACCCAAACCACAACTCTAGTCCCGGGATCACCAAGGATTCCATGGCGGTCATGAATAGCAACAGGTAAGGAAAACCGTGGGTACTCTCTCTCTCTCTCTCTCTCTCTCTCTCTCTCTCTCTCTCTCTCTCTCTCTCTCTCTCTCTCTCTCTCTCTCTCTCTCTCTAGATATATATATATAATATATATATATATATATATATATATATATATATATATATATATATATATATATATATATAATGCTTTTGGACTCAAGTTTAATCAAATACCTTTTTTAGTTTTTACACTTAAAATGTTTCATTCCCTGCATGTGAATAATATCACACATTAGTTCATGTATATATATATATATATATATATATATATATATATATATATATATATATATATATATATATAGTTACGTATATGCAGTATGTACCGACGCATAATTATTTCATTTTTTTTTACCAATTTTTAGGTATGATTTAATATACTGTGCATGTTTACGCAAGTGAAACCACTGATTAGTTCCCATTTTCATCAATCGTTTTTACGAATAAAAAAAACAATAACTTATATATTATTCCCTTTTGTTCTTTCATCATCTCCGTCTCGCACGATTGATTCTGATCACAATGATTACATTTTATCTGAATTGTTTACTCCTTTATTTTTCATCGCTCGCTCTTTTCATCTTCTTTGGTTTCAAAATGCATTCTTTGGTTTTTATGCCCAGGGGCTGTTTGTTTACTCATTGGTATATATTGCATGATTCTCTCTCTCTCTCTCTCTCTCTCTCTCTCTCTCTCTCTCTCTCTCTCTCTCTCTCTCTCTCTCTCTCTCTGTATATATATATATATATATATATATATATATATATATATAGATATATATACTCTCTATATATAAATATAATATATATATAAATATAATGCATGTGTATATAAGTAAAAAAAGCTCTATATTTATTTCTCACGTTTTATCTCAGTAGTAAATAAATCATACTATTACATACACTCTTATACAGCATACATACACACACACACACACACATATATATATATATATATATATATATATATATATATATATATTTATATATATATACATATGTATATATATATATATATATATATATATATATATATATATACATACATATATATATATATATATATATATATATCGCTTTAATCCTCCATGTAGTTTAGTTTATGAACATGACTGAGTTCATTATCATTTACATATTTACATCATTATTCTTTTGGTAATGAGGTTCTTTACAATATGTGTGTAAGTCATCATTGTTATAGTGGCATTAGGGTAATATGTTTAAACAGTACTTTGTCTTATGAGACGTTTTGTTATATTTTCTTTCTAATTATCGTCTCTCTCTCTCTCTCTCTCTCTCTCTCTCTCTCTCTCTCTCTCTCTCTCTCTCTCTCTCTCTCTCTCTCTACTGTACTATACTATACTACACGTTTTAGTTTTGATTATTTAAACAAAATTACGAAAATAAAATTTAATGTTGCCCTGTGTTCTCCCTTCCATTATTTTGTTATGTTAATAGCTATATAGCTTGATACAGTTAAGAGTCAACTTTACCTTTTGCCACAATAGATTAATTTTGATGAATCAGTATTTTGGCATAATAGTTTTTTAAACTATGCTCAAAGTAGACAAAGTAAGCGAAATACGGAGAGATATGTGCGCAGAGTTTGTAATATCTAACCTAATATTTTTGGATGTTGACTCCATCTCTCAGAATGAGAGAATTTAGTAAATGAATTGTTAATAGTTACATAGAGAATGATTAAATGTTAGTTATTGTATTAATTGACAGTGACGATGACAACATTAAATGACAACAACACATAATGAAAACCGGAGATTTACCATAATTTGATCCCATATAACATTATATAATGTTTTCTTTTCTCTCCCCTTGGCCCTTTTAGCATGGGCCCCGCAGGTCTTCGTGATGGGAACGTGGGTATGAATCCAGGGGTGTCATTAGCCTCTAGCACAGTTTCCTCCACCCCATCAATGCCCATCTCCAACCCAGTTGGCTGCCCCACAAGCAGAGACGGCCCAATGGGTCTTGGAGCCGGGGGCATGGGTGTCCCATGGGTGGAATGCCCGGGGGCCCCTTGGGAGCAATAGGAGGAGGCATGCCCGGAGGTTTAGGGGGATCCAGAGGACCCTCCCCACACCACACATCCCCCACACACCCCCGGGGCAATGCCTCCCGGGTCAGTCGGCTTACAGGTGAGTGTTGAGGTAAAATTTTCCTGTTGTTCATTAGGGCTGGATCGGACTCATCACTCTCTCACCATCACGCATCATCTGAGGGGGTCTCCGCCCCCCCCCCCCCCCTCACCCTCCCCATTATAGCATTGCTAGCAGGATGTTTTCTCCGTCACCAGCATCGTTGTTGTTGTTGTTGTTGTTGTTTCGAACGTTCCAGTGTTTCACCAGCAAAAGCACCACCAGGAAAAATTTCCTTGTTACCATGAGCACAGCCATCATATGATGATCTATATATATATATTTTTTTTCATTTCTTGTTCGTTTCTTCCGTGAAAGCAAGTTACTTTTAACACAAGACTTAGTTTTGGTTTGGGTTGTTCACAGGAATATTTATTAGGAAAGGGGCATAAAAACCATCGTGAAAATATGAATTAGCAAAACTAGATAGTCTTGTTTTTACGTTACTTGTGCTTCGTTATATTGTATTTTATTAATTCAGAGTCGTTTTTTCAATATATATATATATATATATATATATATATATGTATGTATATATATTATATATACTTATATATATATACATATACATATACATATATATAATATATATATATATATATATATATACATATATATATATATATATATATATATATATATACATATATATATATATATATATATATATATATATATATATATATATATATATATATATATATAATTCGTTGTTCGTTTATGGAATTGACATACATTTTTATCAAGAATTTTGAGCCGATTTTATTTTTATTTAAGCTCTATTTATATGAATAGACAATAGATATCTCTACTAACAGTTGATTAAAAAAATCTGAACTTGAGGCTATTTCATGAATTAAAGCGCGAATATATTTCCTTTTTTTAAGAAACGAATATGACAATAAAAGTAAATTGAAAGGTTTAGTGGAGGAATTGCTAGGTGATTTGAAAGCAGATTTGAGAAAAAACTCTACTACGCTTAAAATTTCCCGTTAAGTTTCAAAGCTAAGGTGTGGTAGAATAAAGCCATCATTTATATAATATGTTGATATATTTCCATTTTCGATGGGTATTCTTTAGCACGCAACCACACGTGAAGTTCTTGAACAAATACACAATGAATGTTAATATTTCCACTGAAACTGATAATCATATATTAAAATATTTTCATACAAGAACATATTTGATCATGAACATTTATTTATCATGCCAGAGGATTAATTTTTATGATGATTTCTGTCTAAACTTTCGAAAAAACGTGGACTGCCATGAAACCTCTGATCACTGTGAGTCATCTAGTAATCTGGAGCAAGTTCACTCAGTTGTTACAAGTTTTAATTTGTGATTTGAGGTCTGATCTCTCTTGAAGGAAAACGTAATACTATATTTTATCATGGATCAATTCAATTTTATAGTTTTATTCGTTATTGCTGAAGTTCTTTAAGCCTCCTTTTACATACAAACTTCAGTCAGTTTATAGTCACTAACTTTTCCCAATGAGTTTACTCATCAGTATTAGATTCGTTTGTGCATATTTGTAAATCAACCCATTAGATATACGACTCTTAAATATTATTTAATAAGATTTATTTATTTTTAATATTTTATATAACCGCAAAAATAGTTAGGAAATGCGAGTTTGATGTCAGTTATGGCATTTAGCCCATTACTTTTCTTTGGGGTTTGATTATAATATTAATGGCGTTATATCGAGACCTTATCTCCGATTTGAGTTTGCATTCAGGCAATTCTCTGCTAATTCACAAGCTTAATATCGATAACATTATTACATACGTTCATAGTTTTCTGAATTTAAACGTCATTTAAAAGAACGCCATTATACCTTTGCCATGCTCTACGTATAGCGATCATTTTGAATAATTTGCAAATAATCGTTTACAAATTTGGAAACTGTAGAATTTAAATTCATAAATTTTAAGACAACTTTTATTACATTGTCATACTCTAAACCAACATGATTAGCGGTTATTTTGGATGATTTTTTAATAATAATCATTTGTATTTTTGAAAATTATGAAATTTATGTTTATAAAATTTTAAGCCTATATTTTTTTTATTTCATTGCCGTTCTTTAAAATTAGTTAATTACAGATTCACAAACAGACGAATTTAACACCGTAAACGTACTTATTCATGCATATATTTTTAGCTTTTTCAATTTATTTTTTGTACAACTTATTGATGTGTATTTTTTTAGCTTTCTCAAATAATTTTTGTACTATTTATTTACGCACATATTTTTAGACTTGTCAATTAGTTTTTGTACAATTTATTTACGTATATATTTTTATTTTTCACACAATTTATTTTTGTACAATTTATTTACGTATATATTTTTATCTTTCTGAATTCCTTTTTTTACAAATTCCCTGCTATTACGAACCGAGGGAAGGACAGGGGAAGACCCTTTCTTCTCTCCTTCCCCTTCACATTCACCGTTTTAATAGTAATAAAGTGAACGGTTACTTAAACCATGAAAACCACACTGACATTGTTTTTCTTTCTTAGAGACGACTGTTTTCCGATTTATGTGATTTGTAAAAAAAAAAAAAAAAAAAAAAATAGTGATTATTATTATTATGATTATTATTATTTTTGTTTTCGGTTTTTTTTTCTCCATTGCGACAAAGAGTAGTCAGAATACAATGTTTAAATTCGCTATTATTATTATTATTATTATTATTATTATTATTATTATTATTATTATTATTATTATTATTATTATTATTATTATTATTATTATTATTGCTGTTGTAGTTATTATTGTTTTTGTTATTTATATGATAACTTTCGATATTTTTTTTTCATTACGACAAATATAAAGAATGATCAGTCAGTGTACAATGTTAAATTATTATTATTATTATTATTATTATTATTATTATTATTATTATTATTATTATTATTTACATAGACATTTTGTCATTTTTAATGACATATATATGCGATTATGGAAATAATTGATATCAAATTAATAATGTTGTTTTCCTTAAGATACCAAAACTGTCATTCAATTTATGAAGCTTAATTCAATTATTCTCATTCTTATTGTCTGACACAAGAAGCCCATATAGGAATAGGGGGTACCATTCTTGGCAACAGTACGAAGAGTTTAAATGTCAGGATTCTTAGGTCTTTTCAAGAATTGTCACTTCCACATATAACTCCATATCTGAACTGAGACCTTGAACAGACATCTTACGACTTTGATTGTTGTTCTTTTCCTTCACTGATCTCGTTATTTCAAGACGGAAGGAGCGGGGGGGGGGGGGGGGGAATGCTGGTATAAGTGGGTATCTTGTAGCAGACCAAGAAAATATACTCTCTCTCTCTCTCTCTCTCTCTCTCTCTCTCTCTCTCTCTCTCTCTCTCTCTCTCTCTCTCTCTCTCTCTCCTGTTTATGCCTTGCAAGATGTGCTCTATTGCACTATGAGATAAAAGGAACTTTTGGTTTAGTGATCAATGAATATTCGGATTTTTGTATTGCTATATGATCAGCTTATGCCACGAATCAATTTGAGAAATTTATAAATTACGGATACTCAGAATGTAAACTTTCAAAATTTCGCTGAAAATAGACATACACAATTATATCATTCCTTTAAATATATCTAGCGTTTATAAGCATATCACTCCTTTACCTACATCAGCTGTTTATGTTTAACCTATCGTTACAACGTTTTGACTGCGAAATGATAAACCGTTAAGAGTCTTCCATTATTTGTAAACATTGAAGTTCAAACTCTTCCTTACTTTAACTCCTCACAATTTTAGCCCTTGTTTTGGATAATGTTCGCTTTATATTTTTCGTCTCATAATATTTGGTTTTGGTGTCTTTTTTTATGTTTTCTTTCCCTATTTTGATTCATTTATTTATCTGCTCAAGAAGCTGTTATTTCAATTTATTTTATGTGCCTTTCAATAAGGGAATAAAAAACAGTATGATTAGAAAGGCTGTTTGATGCGATTGTATCCTGATATTTACATAAAACCTTTCCATAGTAGATATGTAGAAAATAAATATAAAAATATATGTACGACAGGAGGGAGTCCTTGGATGTTTACACTAGAATGGGCTCTGAAACGTCTTGGTGGGGCCCATGGTGGCTGTTGGAATGTCTCTGGAGTCAGAAGAAAGAAGAAAGAGGGACTTTATCTATTGTGCTAAATTTTACAGCCGGTAATTTTTTCCTGTCTCCTTTTTTTCCCCTTTTTTTTCTCTATGTTCGATTTAATCCGCCCCTTTGCACAGGGAATAAACAAGTAAAGAAAACATCTTCCCTCAAAGAATGAAATATGTTTTTTTATATTTCGTGAATTTTTCCACATCTATCAAACAGTCACAGAAGACCATTTTGCGAGAGAAGAAAAATTTTATACGGCCCTATTAACTAGATTTCGCTGAACAACATCCTTTCGAGGCTCAATGATAAATTGGACGGAAACAGAACCGCGATGACAGAGCGAACTAAGCGATGCGTTGCGACGGGTCAAAGACACGAGCGAAAGTCTACGGAGTGACACCTCTAAGATGGCGACGTTGCGTAGCACCGTCTTCACGCCTTCTTTCCCCAAATCTCTTTCACACATCAATGGCGTTCGGAAGGTATTTTTCTGGGTTTTCTTTTTTCCTCTTTTTTCTTTCTTTTTGCCCCGGAACCATTACAGGATCGATTCGCAAAAGATATTGAAAACAAGGGAGTTCTGAGGGAACTATTTTATGAGTAACATAAACAGATGCAACAAAGTTTGATCTTTTCCTATGGAAGTTATCTACGCGTTAGGGAATGTTTTATCATTTTGTATAAACACTGATTATTAAAATTTTAGCTCTCTACCATTTGTGGGTTTTTTATATTCAATTTATACGCAACGTAGTGCAGTATATATTTTCCATGTTTGTGTAATCTATTCTCAGAGATGAGTAATTTCTTGATGGATTTTAAGTACAAGCTTTAACTCCGATTTGTACTGTACTTGCAAACATCGCTTACTTTAGCTGCATTAAGTGACTGAAAGGGGTCTGTTTTTAGTTTTCCATGAACAGGTACTTGTTCAGTAGTAAGAGGAAATTTACCTCGTAATATATAAAAAGGACGTCCTAGCAGTGAAGTCATCTACTGATTAGGAAAAAACGTTTTCTTTCAAATTTGGGGTAATTTAGATTATATTGGTTTATTTATTTTTTTTAATTGATTGCGATGTGATATATATTGAATAAATGTGGCCAAAACATAGACATCAAAGCGCAAAACATATATTGAATTCTTTTTTCATACTAAGAAAGCAATTCATGAATATATAACGCAGTTAAACTCTAATTGCTCATTGGCGGATTAGCTGAGGGCCATTGAATATCTAGGACTTATCCGGGAAAGCATTGACAGTCTATTTCCTATCTATTACGAGCAATAAATCGCTTGCCCTCTACCGAAAAATTCTTCTTTGTGATAATCAGAGAAAACCAAACCATATCTGCTGATATTTACTTTTAGTTCATAAAAGCTCATTTTTATTGGCTTATTTGGTGACACTTATAAGAATCTTATCATGGCTTTAGGCTTTAAGTACTCTATAATTTTAGATTATTATTTTACGATCATTGCTTAATTTTCAATGCATGGTTCATAATGCAGTTAATTTATTGAAGACAAGTTACATGAATGCTATTTTTTTACTTATTTCTTGGCATGATTTGTTACGTAGTATGTTCAATTCAAAGATCAGCTATTGGTAATGATTTGTTCCACAATTAGAAAAAAAAGGAATTATATCTAGTCATGAAATTACAACTAATATGTCTGAATAAGCAAATTATTTCTATCAATCATTCAATGAGAGATTTTTGAAAATTGTACATTACTGTTGTTGGTAAATTCCAAGCAAGGTTTCTTCTTATTGTCTAGTAAAATCTTTTCTAGTATTAATTTATCAATTTATTTTCCCTTAAAAGATTTTCATAGATTATTTTTGTTTATTTTCTTAGCATTTTTTGTTCCACATTCATTCCTTTGAACCTATTTTTTCTTCAATGAATAATTCTATTTTTTTTTTCACTTTTAGTATTACCAATTAGATTTATCTTTTTTATATTATTATTATTATTAGTATTATTATTGTTATTCTTATTATTATTATTATCATTATTATTGTTATTATTATTATTATTATTATTATTATTATTATTATTATTATTATTATGCTTTTCTTCTAAAGATATTTAATATAAATTCACGCTAATACAAGTACAGTATATGTGTTTATTTATTTATCACTCATTCGTCACAGTTTGCTCGTTAAACCGTTTTTAATTATGCCACATATTCATTTAGTTTTATATAGCTTTAAGTTTTTATGGTTAAAAAAACCTTGCTTGTAGTTTGCCCTGTAGTTTAAAACCCAGTGTTCAGGAAATACATATTCATTGGTTTTACTTTTGAATCTAGATTTATATGTTACAATGTTCCATTTGCCTTTACTTGCAATTTACTTTTTAATTTTATCCATAACATGAAGTTAATTAAATGTAGCAATGCTTGCCTTTCCATTTATTATTATTATTATTATTATTATTATTATTATTATTATTATTATTATTATTATTATTATTATTGCATTGTAAACTTTCAAAATCTTTAAGTTTGTAAACTTTTAATCCTGAAATGCCCCTTTTTTAATAAATTTCCTTAAGCTTTGCATCCGCGTGGCCTTTAGTTATATTAATGTAATCCTTATTTCCTAAGATATCCTGATTTCTTTATTTGCATTTTATATGATTTATTTATTAATTAATTTTGTTTATAATGGAAATCTTAACCTGCTTTTTCATTTGATGACATTTATTTCAGTTTTGATTGTAGATAGAATTCTGTTTTTTGTTTCAGTATTTTCATCCATTTTTTATTATAATGAAAATCAAAACCTATTTTTATTACCTTATATTAAGTAGACTATTTTTAATTGGTTCTTTTGCCATAGCTTCCTATTCAGTAGTGTTCCTGAATTTATGATTAGTTTAAACTAACAGCTTAAATGATTTAATGAATTTATTTTGACCTGGCTTACTGATACCCTTTGAATTACCTATTTATTTTTAAATGTTAAATTATGCATTGCATTGCTTAGTTTGTTAAGTGTTTTTTATTTGCCTTATAGCTAGATTTGATCATGTTCATGTTATTAGTTTTAATAAATTCAGTCTACTTTACTGTTGAGTTTCTGGTTTACTTTTGATTTTGTGTTTTAAGTTTTGCATTTTTTTATTTCTTAGCTTTTATTTAGATTTATTTTTACCCTTGAAAACTGAATGCATAGATTTTTAATGTTTTAATTTCATTTTACTCTTTTGATTTCAATTACTTATAATTTAATTTTATTTATTTTTGCCTTTTAAATACACTATTTAATCACTCCCTTTTTTAGGGGATATGCCTTTGCGTTCTACAAAATTATAATTTAGTTTAGAATTCCTATACCCAAAAAACACTTGAAAGAAACCCAGTATACTTATTCGTTGCTGGTATATCCTTCCCCCTACAGAACTCTCAAGGAATTATGTCAGCCGAAAAGAACGCCGAGTTTTTGCTACCGCTCATAAAGGTAAAAACAAATACGACACCTTCTCTCTCACACACTTTTGTTTTTATTTCCTTTCTTGTTTTTTTTTTTCGGTACGATAAGTTCCTGTTCCGGTAATCGCACATATGAATGATTCTGAAACGAAAGATGAAAATTGTTTCATGATTAATATTATTCCCTTTCTAGTGTTCTTGTAGGAATGTGTTATTATCTGTTCCCCTGTGTTGAAACCATCACCGCCAAACTCATATATTACCCAATGCATTCATCTAAAATCACTTGAACGTTCTGGCTAACATATTTGGATTTTAGAACCGTCCATATTGCGATTACCATCAACACAAAATTATATTATAGTAGTTCACCCTTTTCATTGCCGTTATTCCTCACTGTACACTATTTGAAATACCAATAAGAGATTAGTGTTAGATGAATCTCCCGCGATGTTTGACTGGAGTTATGGACCATGCGCATGCGCAGATGAGGTATCCCTCGGGCTTGTAGGTAGGTAAAGGTCGTCAAGATTTGACCATCTGTGTGGGCAACGTTGTTTTTATTTTAGGAAATACAATTTTTTTTTTTACAGTACACAACTTATCGATTAGTATGGGATAGATATATAGCACACAAGGGGTTTGGTTTCATTTCATTGGGGTCTTGTGAAAGGGTTTTATTTATTAAAATATTTATTTTCATCAAGATATTTATTTTCTAAAAGGTTTTGTTTGTTCATTTATCTTTTTGTGGTTGAGTTATGATTTTGGATTAGTGTGAGTTAGATTATCAGGTGCCATATTGCATTTAAGAATGGGACCTGGTGTTATTGATCGTAATTTGATAGAGATACTTGAAGTAACGAGTTTGTTTAAACTGTTAATTTCATAATTATTCCGTTAATCAGAACAAACTACATTAATTATCCTCACGTGAAATCACATCTAAATACTAAGACTGGAGACAGAGAGATTCCTACATAAACAAATCTCTCTCTCTCTCTCTCTCTCTCTCTCTCTCTCTCTCTCTCTCTCTCTCTCTCTCTCTCTCTCTCTTTTCATTTGTTTCCCCATTATTCCTCAGCCTGTGTGCGTTTTCCTTTCCAGCAGCTAATCTACTTCATCATTATCAGTAAATCTTGTTCAATTTGCGTTCGCCTCTTATATATTTGGTCAGTAGCTTTGCCTTCTCTCAGATTTTATATTGTTTCTTGTTTGTGACGATATATATTTTTATTTTATTTTAACACTGCGATGAAATATTCCACGAGACTGAAGCTCTGATAGAAAAATTCTACCGTTTCAACGCTCAACTGATTAGATGAAATCGTGCATTTTTTAACAACATTGTAGCTGATTTGTCGATAGTCTGCTCAAGTTATATCATAAATGCGTACGTTTGTATGTAGAAATACATTAATATTTCCTTATATACTTTACACATAATGTATACAAATATTTGTGTATACATTATATATATATATATATATATATATATATATCGATAGATAGATAGATAGATAGATACTTGAATTATATATATGGTTATATATTCGTATAAATACAGTGAATGCGTGTATTTATGTGTTCCACATCGGCTGATACAACCTAGATGATTATTGCACGATGTACCTGCAATGATATATATATATATATATATATATATATATATGTATATATTGGCGATTTCTCTACCTCATTCTTAGACAAATAACCAAAGCATTAATTTATGCTAATTCTTATCTACCTATCGAAGGGGATAAGATATCTTGGTAGCTTTTAATTTGTGGCGTTCACCGAGACAAACTATTTTCCATTCTAACTACGGCTTAGCAGATTTTGCATATCGTGCAAGCTTAGTTAAAACTTATCATCATATTATCAAGCATTATCAACATGGGACAGCTAACGTTCCGGGCCTCAATCCACGTAATATGGTCTGACAGCCGCGTCAATGTATTAAATAGTTTTTTTTTTTTTTTTTTTTTTTTTTTTTTTTTTTAGGGCGGGGAAACTTAGGTGTCACTGGTCCTTATATATATATATATATATATATATATATATATATATATACATATATATATATATGTATATATATATATATATATACACACACACATACACTAGAATAAAAAATGTCTGGATATTGGTATTAATGTATTACTGTATATTCAACCACATTCAAGGGGCTTTTTTTTTTTTATTCATGCTAAGGCTTTCAGTTTTTCATGGAATTTTAATAACGAAGGTTGACATTATTTATACATGGTTTTAAAATGCTCACGCGATCTTTCAAGTTATTCACGCAAAGACGTCATCTATTTTTTACACAAATCTTTAAAATATTCACAAATTCTGAAAGTTTTCATTGCGTCTTGAGTGAATTTCATTTTCAAATTTTAACGTTCCTTTTGATTTGCTTTTTCATCTAGATACGATACTTAGAAGTGGTTTAATTGCTGTCATATTTTATTGTCTTCAACCTGTTACTTTTAAAGCGATGGAAATTTACTCTCGTAATTTTCAATGAAGACTGAAATATACCAAAATTCTTATTATTGCATTACTTTTCATTGAATATTACAAATTAAATACGTGGGTTTATAGTCGAGTGATTCAATAATAGCATAGAAATTTTAATTGAAATTTTTTTATTAGATAACATTACCTCAATAAATATAAAATTCGAGCTTAATAATGATTAAATATGATTAAGCATTGTGGTAATCCCTTAACAAAAATTACTGTAAAATTACAAAATAAAAGAATATCATATATACCAAGAAACAAATTATACCCGTAGATATTACAGCCACAGTAATGTCTTGTAATTTCTCTACGGATTAAAAAAAAAAAGATAATTAATATTCGTTCGTCTGTATTTTATTAATGACTCCGCAACACCTACAAAAGCATAGCGCCATAATCACGTGACAAATTTCCCGGAGAACAAAAAGAATAAGGGAAAAAATACGACTGAAAAATAGTGTATTATCTGGATTTAAATCATCGCTCCTTCATATCTCAATGGCCATGACTGTCCCTGTGCAACAAGGTTGGTTTTTATGATGTCAGGGGTATGCATTTCGACCGTACGGTTGTTCCTGTTATAGCACTGAACTCGCCCTCCCTTTGACTGGTTGTCCGAAGAAAAAGTAATGTGTTAGTTAACTTGTGGGGTATTTGCATGTGTTCCGTGCGTGTGTGTATTTGTACTAAGTCCATTAACGTTCCTTAGCTATTGCTTGCGCATCTGTTGCGTGTTTTTTTTTTCTTTTTTTTTCGTTTTTATTTTTTTTTTGTATTAGCCATTATTCTATTATCTAGCAAATTTTATTTCCTCCAGAACCTTTTCTGTGTATAAGTATCATGTACCCGGTTTGCTCGCGTGTGGTTTGATTTAAACTTACTGATAAAGTCTGCACGAATACCTAGTGTTGGCATATGTTCTGGCTCGC
>NC_090726.1:185426080-185427535 GCF_036898095.1 Palaemon carinicauda
TCTCTTGGATATCATTGTGCATGTTAGGTTGAACAGCTCTCTTTTTTTTTTTTGTTTTTTTGTCCTTTGTGCTTCTCAATCTGCTCTTGCGCAGGGCTTTATATCAGGAATAGTTGCTAATGAAGTCTTCGATCTCTGGAAGGATGGAAGTAAGAGGTTTGACTTACTCCTGACTTTTGATGTTAGTAAGTGATGAAGAAGGGGCCATAAACTGAATTTAGATAGGCATAATATAAACTTCTGAAGAAGCCGTCTGGCGCAAACAGAGAATACTCCGCCTCTTTTTGAAGGCTTCATTTGAAGTGCTCGTTCTGTTTCTGACTTGTCATTCCAACGTGCAAAGCACGACTCGAGAGTTCATGTGCGATGTACACGTTTAACCAGACCTTTGCCTTATTGTTCCCACCTCTGTTGCTGCTGCTCTCCCCTTTCATGGCCTTCCTTCCTTCCTTCTCTTTTGCGCATTCTCCATTCCCCTTCCCATCCTACGGTGCGCCCTCTTAATCATCATTCTTTCTTTTTTCTTTATTTTGTCGCCCATGGTTTTTATTCTCTCCCCCTCTCCTTTCTTCTACATTTCCTTCCATTTCTCCTCCACTGTATTTAAGTTTCCCTTCGCCCTCCTGCTCTCTCTCTCTCTCTCTCTCTCTCTCTCTCTCTCTCTCTCTCTCTCTCTCCTTCCTTATGTTAGCTGTTGTGAATGTACGGATGTATGCATTATGTTCATGCATGCCCACATGCACACATGCGTGTACACGCGCTTCCACACACGAGATGTATATATATATATATATATATATATATATATATATGTGTGTGTGTGTGTGTAATATATGCGTGCTTGCGTTTGCTTGCATGAGCATTGTCTTTTATAAGCCCTCTGTTTTATCAAGGTACCTTTGCTTGTAATTCGCAGTGCGTTTGAAAATTGTTGCGATTCAGATAAAGAACTTTAAAGGGTGCCCTTGGGCATTACGTATTTTACATTATCCTCTTTACGATGTGTTTTGTCCATCTGGGGTCCTGTATTGCTTTAAAGTGTGTTTTATGTAAACACAAACAATGAATTTTAAGGTCTTGGGACTTCTTGCAGGATCAAGAGAACTAGGGGAGGAGAGGGTCTTCATTCTATTCAAACTTCATGTGAAACTTTTCTTCACTTGATTTAAAATGTTTATACTTATCAATTCCATTGTTTTTAAAAAGTACTATAAACAGAGTTTATGGTAAGGGAAGATTTAATAGTTATCAAAATCGTCAACTATGTATTTCTGTCTGTAAGTGGAAACGCAAGTATGTAACGTTTTGCTCAAGTGTATTAAGTAAGTCACTTCACACTTTATAGTTACTTTACTGGTGCCGGTTAGATTTTGTCATTGTTCCAATAGGAATTCAACTAGTTGAGTACCTATTATGTCTTTATGTAAAATTACATCTTCTTTCCCACCATTATCC
>NC_090726.1:185428035-185433035 GCF_036898095.1 Palaemon carinicauda
GCCTATAGAATGGTGATAGCATACTACTAAAGCGGCAGCAGCCTCTCCACAGCAATATTCAAGCGATATACGGAACAAAGGCGTCCTCCTTTGGACTAGACAGAAGCGGGCCCAGTTTGGGCGCAAGATAAGGGATGCTGATAAAGCGAAAGTCTTTTGATTGGAGTCCTTCAAACAGAAGGGCGGAAGGGATGCTTCCTCAAGCAAAGAAGCAATATACTCTAAGCAGGGAAAGGCAGGGGGGGGGGTGGTATTTACGGTTAGCAAAAGGAGTAATCTGGAGAGTAGTAATCTAGAGACTAATATATGTGGATCCAGTAAGCAATGCAGTTTGAGTACTTTATACAAAATTTTTATAAAGGGAATTAACATGAAGAGTGAAAATTATTGTTCTTCGGAATTATAGTATTCTTAAGGAAGAAATTATCAATTAAGGATAAAAAGTACATGAAAATAGTCTTTAGGTAACTGAATTTTTCTTGGAGAATTGAAACTCCTTGGGAAATGGAAAAAAGTTTTTGTTAAAGAAAATACAGTATATTGTGAACAGAGTAAAGATTTAAAATGAAATCCTTAGGATACCAGTTGTAACTTAGACTATAGTTCAAAGACTGCAACTAAGAGGACAATAATATTTTTGGTAGGGAATGTTGAAGAGAAAATGTTGATTACACCAACGCCATCAATAAAAACTGAGAATCTAAATGACCTCTAGAGAAAGGAAAACTCTTCAATGTCTTGATAAGAAAATAACTATTAAGCCCGAATAGATTAACGATATAGTTTACATTACGAGCTGAATTATTTATATGATATTACTAAGAGTTTAAAAGTCTGTAAAAAAAGCTAGATTGATATTGTCAGTACCGTAGAAGGAAAATGGCACATATATAGTTTCCCACAACTTATTACAATAAATAAATTACGTATAATGAATTATAGCCTAAACATTCATAATTTCTTTCCAATCTAATACAGCAAGAAGCTTATTGAATTGCAGGAAAAACACAAAATGTATCAGCGAAAGGAATAAAAAAAAGGCCTATTAGCATAATCTTATCTCCATGGCTGTCACTGACTAATAGTAGCGCTATGCGATTCAACTGAACGGTGACGTAAGCACCCAGCGACGGCCAGTCTCGGTGGAGAGCGCCAAGTGCAGGAGTTTACCGCAACTGTTCGCGAGTCCTTTCTACCAGAGCACCGGTGGTGTGGCTAAACCTATATTGCTGTTTGTTGATAAATGATCCCATTATTACCTTGACCTCCTCTCCATATTGGCCCAAGCGGCCGTGTTTGATCAATATTCAAGCGCTAAATGACAAGTATTAATGAAGGGGTTGTGTGTTGTGCGTGAGTGAGAGTGAGAGAGTAGATATGGGAGGGGGTTGATGCGCGCTAAAAGCGACCATAGTCCACAATGCTTGACTTTCGGCCATTGTTATCTACATAATGAAAGGGCCACGGGATGTGAAAAAGAGAGAGAGAGAGAGAGAGAGAGAGAGAGAGAGAGAGAGAGAGAGAGAGGCTCATTGGAATATAACCGTCATATTGTGTTTGTTATTGGACAAAGTAGATGAAAACATATGGACTTTCTATTACACCGTAAAAAAAAAAGGAAAAAGGATAGTTTTAAATAAACTGTAGTTTTACGTCTGGTATACGTTCGTGTATTGTTTATCCCTTGTTTATATACACACACTTACATACATATATACATTTATACACACACACATATATACATATATATATATATATATATATATTATATGTGTATACATATCTTTACAGACACACACACATTACATATATATATATATATATATATACATATATATATATATATATATATATATATAATATATATATATATAACATAGTAGTCAAGCGACTTATATTACCCTATACAGTAATGAGTTTTGTAATGACAGCCAAAATACTTAAAATATAAGTAAAGAAAAATCCTCTTCAACGTCTTTCAATTAGATTAATCTATGTCTCAAAAATGACAATATAGACGTATGAATATTATTAATTACAAATAAATTATATAAATTATTTATCTGATAAAAGACAAATTATCATGAAGTAAATGTAAATGCTGATCTTGGAAATTTTAATAGTTTATTTTCAATAATACTTATTGTTTAATGATACTTTTATCGTTCTTTTCTTATAAACTCAGTATTCTCATTAAGTTTCATAGTGCTTACTATTTAGTCTCCTTTAAAAATACTTTATGAAATAAACTTTAATTAATTTGTACTATCTCATTCAGTCTTATTCTGAATATTAAATTTGGACTACTTAAAGATTTCATTTATACACTCTGACCCCTTTGATAACTACGTTAATAATTAATAATAAAAGAAAAAAATACGTATTCATTGACAAGATGTCAATGATGAAATATTTTAAAACTAAAAAATAAAATATCAAGAATAGCCAAAACTAAAATAATACTTTTAAAATAAAACCTCAGATCACTGATTTCTTGAAAGTATAACACCATTTTAAAAACATGAAAAAGATATAATAAAAAGTAGTGACGCATTATCAAAATCTAACCATAAAAAAACGGGAGGGTTATTCAAAAAACAAAAACAAAATTGTGTACAGTTTCCTTCGATTTTATTAACATAAAGAGTACCATGAAATATCTACAAATCTTGAAATAGGGACCAGAGTGACACACGAATGTTTGCACTTAAATAAAAAAAGACTCCAAATGGGCACTTACTTCTATTTTGTACAGGTATGATAACTAATATTCACTATTATCACAATGTTGGATACTTTGTACCCTTCAGTTTCTAAACCTAACAAATAAAAATTAAAAAAAACAATGAATCCGTAGTGAAAGACACATAGGGCAAGGTGGAAGAAGAAGGTGTCTAAATCAAGGTAGCACATATACAAAAAAGTTCATTACGCTTAACTATCTGACCATTTTGGCAAGGGACTAAATTAAATACTTTACAGTTTTCAGGTAAAGAAAAACTAAATAAAAACCCCTATACAAGTGCCTCCTGTAACCGGAGTTACAGCCAGAGTTACTAACGAAACAAGAACTACACTTGAATAAACACAGGTATTTTTATCCCCCAAGAATTCTCTCGTATTTTATCCAAAACAAAAGAAAAGCGAATGGAAAAAAAAACCTTGTTAGAATAAGGGAAAAATTTTAGACACTTATCAAAGGGGAGAAGAAAAGGAACACATTCTTATGGCACTTCCTTTCAGTGAAACTGGAGTGAATAGATCCCACCTCACCTCTGCCCTATCCTCGCCCTATCCTAGCACCAAACAACATTCTTTCACGACCAAAAGCAAACTAGAAAACACCAATGGCTTTGTATCACAATTCAAACAACTGAGCTTTAAAGGGACTCGAAAAAAAAATCCTGATATTATGATGTCTATAAACAAAGAAATGTCTATTAGTGTTTAATGCTGTCACGAGACTCTAATATCTTGATATTATGATGTCTATAAAAAAAGAAATGTCTAATGTCTATTAGTGTTTAGTGCTGTCATGGGAGACTGGTTGCCTTAAGACTGGAATGTAGTTATGTGCAAGAGTGTGAGAATGACTTAGTTTCAATATTAGCACTCCAATGGTATGATATCTTTAGTAATGAAATTCTAGTTGAAAAATAATTGTCCCTCACTATTATTTATAAAGGATTACTTTTTACTCATGTCTAAGTAACATAATTTACACAAACTTAACAAAAACTAACAACAATGATCATAAGAAACGGAACTTTCTAATGCGTGTCTGCTGATGATAAAATTGAATAGCGAGAAAATGATCCCAAGAAAATAATAATAATAATAATAATAATAATAATAATAATAATAATAATAATAACATAATAATAATAAAGGCAGAAATAGTAATAACAAGAGCAGTAATGATAATATACAAAAAGTTCAGAAAAAAAAATTCTATGATCACAAAATTAATTCCATAATAACAAAATCTCCTCATTTAATCCTTATTTTTCTCAGCGCAAGGATAAACTATAACAATTTATACAATGACTGTTCAAAAAAAATAAAAGATTTCACAAAGAATATCTAATCGTGGGAAGGTGAATACTTCGTAAACATTACCCAGGCCGGGTAATGTATCACCTGAGCCACTCCACAATAAAAGGCAGGGGCAAAGGACAGGACAATGTCATAGAGACTGACTATATATACATATGGCTAGCCCCCAAGCCCCTCTCCATCAAGTAAGGACCAGGGAGGGCCAGGTAATGGCTGCTGATGGCTCAGCAGGTAGAACTATAGGCTCCTCCAAAACCCCATCCCTAGCTCGAAAGGATGGTGAGGTTGCACACACACTACTAGAAACTAGCGAGCTTGAGCGTTGCTCGAACTCCCGTCCAACAGATTGAAAGGCAGGAACGTTTCCAAGAGGCTATACCACATCTGGACCACTTCATCCATTTCAAACCTCAGCCGTCTTTAAAATCTCATCACCACCACCAACACCAACATCCTCAGAGGCTCTCATTCCCTTTCTTTCTTTCTTCCTTCTCTTTCTCTCACTTTCTCTCTTCATGCGCCCAAAACACCAGCGATGAGCCAATCAAATTAAAGACTCGGAGAGGGATCGGAACACTCACTTGCGTTGGGCCCGTAGGAGTTCGTTCTGCTCGATGGTGAGCTGAGCGTGGCGGGACTGGAGGGCGTCCATCTGATTGGTCAGGGCCGCTATGTCTCCTCCGCCAGAGCTCAGGGTACTTCTCACTTCCTCGGCTTTCTCGCTCATGTGTCGGAGTTCCTCGCTTATGGCTTCTAGGCGCTCCTGTTGAGAGGGAAAGGGCGTTAGTTATGGGTAGCCAAGTACTGCTTAACAGAAAAAAAATAATATACAAATTCATTCAAATAATTAGTTGATTGGTTTAATGGTATTTTGAAGAGACACTTAAGGTATGTTGCAAACAATCGTGAATACCTATTGAGTAACAATTATTAACATAATGCAA
>NC_090726.1:185440535-185443035 GCF_036898095.1 Palaemon carinicauda
TAATATGGCTAAAGAACCAACGAAGAAAATGAAACTGTACTGACGATCGAGAAGCTTGACGATTGAAAACCAAAATGAAAAGAGGAGATTGAAGAAGGAAAATAACTGTTTATTGGAGGCCATAAAACGGGAGACACAGGAAACTGATGATGGGGACTTTACATCACACGGTGAGTGAGGACCACTTAAAGCCCACGACGAGAGAATAAAAAACAATTTTGTGTTACTACATGATCAGAAAAACACTGGCTACCGTAGAAAACAGACTGTGAGCCAAAGGAAACTGATAATAAAGTCTAGGGGGAAATAATGACCAGAGAATAGAGACTGACAACCATAGGAAACTCCAAACGAGGGGAAACTAGAAAAGGATACTGCGACGAAAGACACAAAGACCCAGAAGACAAAAAGACTAAAAGAACTGAAGAAACTGATGAAAAGACAGGAGGCAAAAGAAGTGCAATCGAATGGATTGTGAAAATGCAGCCTTGTGAAACCTGTCTGGGACAAAAATAGTAACTTAGGAAGAAGAGAAATTATATCCTTTAGAAAAGTTGACCACAAGACAACCAATACTGTACACAAATGACTGAGAGATTGAATCGATGGAAAATTTAAGTTAAAAAGTAACTAGAAAAAGATTTTATTATAAAAAACTCTGTGTAAGAGGAACTTTAAAGATAATAACTGTTTTCATTTGTTAGTGAATGCTGAAGTGATGTTGACTTGGGTCAACAAAGTTAAAAAAAAAAAAGAATGAAACATGAAAAAGAACACGTACAAATACCATGAGATAAATAAGAAAAAAATATCATGTACTGCATAAGATTACAAAAGAAAAGAGAAATAAATATAGAATAAAAATCACTATTGTTAATATCTTTTTTTATAAAAATGTTACAGGTTACATTACCAGATCAAAAAAGAAATTCTTTTTGTGGAAAACAATAAAGTTGAACTTTAACAAAATAAGGAAAGCTGAATGGTAAAATTATGGTTTACAATATCATGTTACACAAAATCAGTATTGAGCATAACTGACTATCTAAGTAACAAGAGGGAAAAAAATAATAATTCCAAATCTACAATGAGTTAATGATTGCTATTTACATATAGCAACAATGAAATGTAGCTTCTATAGTGAAACGTGATGTAAAAATAATACAAAAGAAGATTAAAATAAAAACATACTGAATCTTAAATGTACTTTCATATAAGATAGAATTCAGGACAGACAGATCATGTATGAGTCTCAATTGATATAAAACAAAATAACCTTATTAAGAGAAACCAACGCCCGTAATATATATATATATATATATATATATATGGTTACATATATACATATGTACACACATACATAAAAATGTATATATAGTAATTTACATGTGTATATATATATACATATATATATATATATACATACATATATACATATAAATATATATATATATGTACATATATATATATGCATATATATATTATATATATACATACATACATACATATATATATATATATATATATATGTACATTCTATGTGTGCAACTGAGTTTGTAAGTCTGAAGATAGAAGAAAAAGTTTCATGTACACTGCAGTTCACATGTGGTTGCCGTTTTCCTCACGAAAATAACTAAAATATTCAATAATGTACAACAGTTCCCTCCTACATAACGCAATAATTAAGGCTTAACTATCCGTATTGAAAACAGAGAGAGAGAGAGAGAGAGAGAGAGAGAGAGAGAGAGAGAGAGAGAGAGTATTAACACGAAAATGGTTACCCTCTTTAAAGATTATATAACACTCTGGCATACCTGACGGATAGCGGAAGGCCACGCCCAAATAGTGGGGCATATAATATCACTAACAATTAATAATCTCTCCCTCTATGTATTCCTTGTCTCTACTAAACATCATCCTAACGCGACTGAATAATTTAGCAGGTATCGGAAAGGTTACGTTTTGTAAACCGATATAATTATGGACCATGTAATATATACTGTAGTGTGTGTGTGCGTGTGTATATATATATATATATATATATATATATATTTATATATATATGTGTGTGTTATAATCAATCAAAACAATATTATGTACTAAATCCAATCTCTAATCTCTTCATCTATCTTTCTATTCTTTGTTTCTACTAAACATCAGTCTAATGCTATTAAATAACTTCACAGAAATCGTACCATACTGACAATGTATAATAGAATTATCAAGTGTTACAAGAAAATAAAAGAATATTATGTATTAAATGAAAATCTAATAACTGAACATAAGAAGTACTGGCATGTATAATGCGTAGTCGAGTAATTCGGACAAAGTATTTTCCAAAATTCACAGCCCTCTCCCCTACCCACGGGAGGTACCCAGTCCACCAGGCGATACCCCTCCCCTGCCCCAAACCAACCGGGGGCCGCAAAAAGTGCCTGCAATATTCATACACCCCGCGAGATAATGTGGTAAGAAAAGCAGTTCCTAATTACTTATTCAG
>NC_090726.1:185450364-185487864 GCF_036898095.1 Palaemon carinicauda
ACCATAGAGAGAGAGAGAGAGAGAGAGAGAGAGAGAGAGAGAGAGAGATGAAAAGCAAAGACAGCGTTTAAAACAATGTATACACGGCAACGAGAGTACAGGTATATGGGGGCGAAGCGAGACAGCTTCGAAGATCGCTAGTACGAATACGTACAATGCTAATTGGAGAGTAGACTCGTTACCAGTACTATTAAACGAGCCTATTAAGTACGATCTCTTACACAGCTGCGCATTATTATCGTTATTTCTTTGATACACGATAAATGTCATAGATTATCGGTACTGAAAGAGAGAGAGAGAGAGAGAGAGAGAGAGGAGAGAGAGAGAGAGAGGAGACGAACAGCAGTGATTTTCAAATAGTTAAACCATCATGGTTCTCCAATATCGTTTAACGCCTCTGGACCTCCTGTTATGATATATTGATAGAAAAGTGTATAACATAATATGCAAAATGGAAAATATTTTTTGAAAAATGTAAAACAAATAACATTACAGGAAATAAAACCGAAGTGAAAATTTCCCAGGTAAAATAATACGAAATAAAATCATTCCATTTCACCTTGAGCGTAAGTCAATAACAGTAATCAAATTCTATCCACGACGTGATATGGAAATGAAGTAACAACCCCTTTTAGAATAATGAAAAAATCACCAACAGCTGAAGTTCAACTCATATATACAATTACTCAAGTTTAAATTCGGGAAGGGCGAATGCCTAAGTAATAGTAATTGCATTGAGGAGAATGAATAAATAAATAATATTCATACATAATATATATACACTCTACACACACATATATATACACACACACACACACACATATATATATATATATATAATAGACATTCACATACACACACACATCTCCGCATGAAAATATATTTGCGCATACAAATTTCCGTTAAATAATATGAAAGGGGGAAACCCTGCCAAAGACAAAATAAATGACAAAATATATTACGATAATGAAACGGGGAATAGAAGTTGGAGAGAGAGAGAGAGAGAGAGAGAGAGAGAGAGAGAAAGAATATGAAAAATGACGATGACAAAATGATAGAGAGCAAATGGAAAGGAAGAGGAGGAGGAGGAGGGGATAGGCAGATATATGAATATACAAACAATGAAATAAATGCGAATAAATAAAGATGGAAAAGCCAATTGCATGAGAACAGGGCAGCGAGGGAGGAGAACAAGGGCAGAGAGAGAGAGAGAGAGAGAGAGAGAGAGAGATACTAAAAAGTAAAAAATTGAAGTGAAAAGAGAGAGAGAGAGAGAGAGGAGAGGAGAGAGAGAGAGAGAGAGAGTTACATATTCGAACAAAGAAGCACAAAGAGAAGATGAGAGGAGTGAAAGATGTCAAGTGTAAAAGGAGAGATAAAAACAAATGTCTAAAAATTATCAAAGAGGGGAAAGGGAAGAGAGAGAGAGAGAGAGAGAGAGAAGCAGAAATAAAGAAAGAAAGGGAGATAGAAAGAGGGGACACAGCAACATGCAGGCAGATAGGAGCAAAAAGCACGAAGGGGGAAGTAATGATAAAAAAAGGGAGATAGTAATAATCAAAAGAGAGAGACACATGCAGGAAGACATACAGATAAATAGGATAGGTAGGGAACGAGAGAGAGAGAGAGAGAGAGGAGAGAGAGAGAGAGAGAGAATATATATATATATATAATATGTATATATATATATATATTCTTATTGAATATATATATATATATATATAAATTATATATATATATAGATATATATATATATATATATATATTTATGTATATATTATATATATATATATAATATATATATGTATATATATTCTTATTGAATGTATATATTATATATATATATAATATATGTATATATATTCTTATTGAATATATATATATATATATATATGTGTGTGTGTGTGTGTACCAAATTTTGTGTGTTTCATTAACACGAAAGTACATAATTAGAGATGAGAGAGAGAGAGAGAGAGAGAGAGAGAGGAGAGAGGGAGAGAGAGAGAGAGAGAGACATCTGATCAGCCACGAATGTGATGTATATACGAAGCCATCCCGCTTATACGGAAGAGGTGGGGCAGGAGCCAGTAGGGGGGAGGGGGTAGGTGGGTGGGAGGAATTGAAGAAAGGCATGAGAAACATGAAAGAGCAATAATGGTAAACTAAAGAAAGACTGAAGAACACAGAGGGGAGAGAAAGCAAAAGAGGGAAGCCAGAAGCATTTAATGAATTGCAAGAACGATTGAGAGAGAGAGAGAGAGAGAGAGAGAGAGAGAGAGAGAGAGAATCGGATACAAAAGCATATTAAAAAAAAAAGTTCTTATGTCATATGCAACAGAGCCATTGGAGGGGAACTGCTGCCAAAAACGAGAGAGAGAGAGAGAGAGAGAGAGAGAGAGAGAGAATGTAACGAAGAGATTAATATGATAAATGATTAATGTTGCTATACTGCAATCCCTTAAAAAATACATGATGCTGCGATATTAGAGTTATGATGAAATTGCGAACGGATGATAAAAGAAATCTGGGGCAGGTGGTGGGGAGGAAAGGAAAATTATTACAGCCAGCAATGAGGGAGATGAAGCGGCCGGTGAGGACGCACATATACACAACTGCAGTTGACCATACACAGGCAAATCATTAGACAATGGAATTCGCTCATAATATAGTCTATGTAGTCTTGTATATATAAAGCGAATCTTTATATGAAGTTTTTGCTTTCAATACACACTATGTCGCTTATAAAATAGTCTATGCAGTCTTGTCTATATCAAGAGAATCTCTATATAGACTATTTCTTACTCAATACACATTATGTGAAATATAACAAGTACCATAACAAAGATATGATTAATAAAATTTAGAATAACGGCTACAATGTATGTTAAATTCCCGCAGACTTAATCAAGGTATCTTTCCCTGATCTTTCATGCAACATTATACATATGTTAACAATTCACAACAATAATTATTAAAATACTAATGCTCCTGTTGCTGATAATACATATAATAATCATTGCATAATAATGATAATATAAGATTGATAAACATCTAAAACCAAATATTAAAGCCAAAATCATAAACCACTCATGGAGACATATAGGGAAAATGATATAAAAGAACACATTTTTACATTCATGCAATTCCAAGTAAGCTGAAAGCCATAATGTCCTCTATAGAAAATAATTTCAAGCGCTTACAATGAAACATACAAGATTAAACTAACACAGCAAAACTAATATGAAAACCAGAAAGCGAAACCTCTTTAACAACATGAAAACGTCAGTTAATCATTTAGTAGAAGAGAACTGGTGAAAATCTTTAGTGCTTATCAAAATCCATTCTTACGTGGTTAATGGCAGTAATGATGAAGTATATATGTATGTGTGTATTTGCAAAATTTTGCTTGAAACAGCGTGCGTATAAATAATAGCTTAGTTAAAACTTCAACCATAAATAAACCACCATAAATAAACACCCGTCAGGTGATCTCTTCCTATTCTTTTTAGAGTCGAACTTCGAAACGAATGTTAAAGTATTTCGTCTATTTATATCTCTCATCTTTCTACAGGTAGCGACCCTTAATACCTTATACCCTTCCCAATTATAAGAAGCGGGTCCAAGGCTTTAGAGAGAATTTTGCAACCGAAAAAATGAATCTATAACAACCTACGTTAATTTGGTCGAGTTAATTTAACCTAAATAATCAAGAAATTGTTCAAGGGTTTTAAATGAAAAAAAAAAAAATACGTAAAATTAATGAAGTAATGTTAAGAATTTTCAAATAAGTGTTCAACATATTTTATCTTGTCTATCTATCTATCTATACATCCATCTATCTATCTATCTATCGATATGATCTGGCGATCAATGCAACATCATGTAATACACGAATAAAACTCATATTTAATGATGTCTTTACCACAGTATTTAATTAAACCGGAAAGCTTGCTTATAAAACACACTAAAAATTAACCTGAAGACAATTAAATGGAATAGAAAGAAAGTTGATAGGAAAAGATGCGAGATAGAGACAGAGAGAGAGGAGAAATAAGATGATAAAAACGGTAAAAACGAGAGCAAAGAATCGACGCCCCAATGCAGCAAAACATAAAAATAAATCTTATTCTGCAACCGATCGCGATAAAACATTTTCCTTGGCTCCTCAAAAAAAAAAAAAAAAAAAAAAAAAGTGCTGGCCGGATGGAGTGGGGGGGGAGGGGGGAGGGGGGGAGGTGGTAGAAAGCCAAGGAGGGGGGGGGAAGGCTGTTGGGGAGACGGTCAATGAGGGATGATGTGGGAGGAGGGGGGGGAGTTACCGGAGCTGTCCTGACTTAAAAGCCCAAAATGAAAAATGAAGGAGCTCTAAAAGTCAGGCCGCTGAAGAATATCATAAAAATACCAAAAGACATAAAACTTGAAGGAAAATAAAATAGCTATAAAGGGGGGGAAAACACGCATGATGAATATATGCATAAATTCAAAAAGACTCGAGTTATGTCGCTACACTCGGAGCGGACAGAGGACAAAGGCCAAGACGATCGAGGTCGGCCAAGGAGAGGAGGGGAGGGAGTAGGGAAGGAGTAGGGAGGGGGGGGGGGGGTTATACAAAAGAGCGGAGGTGTGGGTAGAAGTCCCATTCAATCCCAAAACGCCAAGATAACGGGACAATTTTATATTGTGATGCGAAAATAGTATTTTAAATTAACGCAAAAGATCAAAAGATAGAAAAGAATTAATCTCACAAATATGTTATTCGAATCAAAATCAATGAAGATGGCGAGGACAAAATTGTGAAAACCATCAACTTAATATTTATGGCAGTTAGTGAAACGAACCTCATTATTATTATTATTATTATTATTATATATTATTATTATTATTATTATTATTTACTTGCTAAGCTACAACCCTAGTTGGAAAAGCAGGATGCTATAAGCCCTGGGGCTCCAACAGGGAAAATAGCCTGCGGTTAATTAAACTAAAAAGGTTGAAGTTAATGAGGCTAAAATATGAAATAGAACGAAAGAAATAATCTTTGAATATCATCTAAGATCGTTATAAAATGCTCAATACCACTGCAGTAGAAATTCTTCCAACGAACAGCGTACTAATTTATTAATTAAGAAAGTTTTCTCGTGCAGATACTAATGGATATCTGACATCAATAAAGTTGCAAGAAATCATATCAATCTCAAGAAATCCTAGCAAACATAACTAATCTCATATATAAGCTGAACCTCATATAGAATAACATTAAAATCATGCAATATCGAAGCATTGCAAAACTCACACACACGCAAAATCAACGACACACCTTAATACTAACACGTCAGTCTATAAGTAAGAATCATATTTATGAACAAATCCTATTTTTTTACACGTTCCGTACGTGTCCGTTTTCAACGTGTTGAATTTTTCATTAACTCTCTTGTATAAAAACAAAGCTTAAACAATTTAACAGAATATAATAGTTTCGACTAAAAGCAAGCATGTTGCATTCAGATTCACATTTAAGACTTACTTGCAGAAATAATAGCTACTCAAAAATATTTATTTTTAATTTGAAATAATCTTGATGTAGGTAATATTTATTTTTAATTTGAAATAATCTTGATGTAGGTGAATATTTATTTTTAATTTGAAATAATCTTGATGTAGGTGAATATTAAAGGCAGTACATAAGTAAATAAGAGAGAGAGAGAGAGAGAGAGAGAGAGAGAGAGAGAGAGAGAGAGAGAAAGATTCGCATAAAATGTGACATGCTAAAAATGGCTAGACATATAATCATCAATTGTGATTAGCCCCCGAGTAATAATTCTTTGTCATACCTTATCATGATGGACTGATTTTTAAAGCATGTCACTATTTGGATTATGTAGAAAAGACATGTTATCTAACCAGACCGTTTATTAGATCGTGTTTCTTTCTCACTAATTCTTATGTATACGTCTCCTCAAATCACGAGAATTCTTCAACGAATTAAAACTGTAGATCACAGTAAAAATATACTAAATGATTTCCCAAGGTATCAAAAGGTTTCTTAATAAACGAGCAGAAGAAAAAGAGAAGAAAAAGGGTTACATTATATTTTATTGCTTGCTAAATGGTCCTTCTTATTGCAGTTCTCTTGCTTGAAGCAGGCACACTATTCTATCTATTTTATTTTCCTCTTGTTTTATTAAAGTTTTTATACTTTATATAGGAAATATTTATTTTAATGTTGTTACTGTTCTTGAAATATTTTATTTTTCCCTGTTTCCTTTGCTCATTGGGCTATTTCCCCTATTGGGCCCTGGCTTATAGCATCCTGCTTTTCCAACTAGGGTTGTAGCTTAGCAAGTAATAATAATAATATTAATAACAATAATAATAATAATAATAATAATAATAATAACAATAAAAATGATGATGATAATAATAATAATAATATCATCCAAGAGGGCTAAACGTGACATAAAGAACAGTATTGAAAAGGAAGAGAGCAATAACAGCTAAATTATTCTTGATAATAGGAAACGACACGAATGAAATGAGAGAGAGAAATATGAAAAGGTACAATACATAGCAATAAACCATGATATACTTTTAGGAATGGAATAAAAATCAAATGAATCCTTTTATATATAAAGACGTTGGAATAATAAAAGAATTATAAAACAGCACAGAGAGAGAGAGAGAGAGAGAGAGAGAGAGAGAGAAAAAAAAATATTGATGCACATAAAAAGATATATATATATTATATATATATATATATATATATATATATAAACCTAATAGTCCTCAAACCCTCAATACATTAAAAACTCTCAGTATCATCAAGTTATAGACCATAAGTAAATATAAAATCCACAATTGATAAAATCCCGCCAATCCGATTACGGAAGTTCATGACATAACAAAATCTAAACGATACTGTTTATTGACTAACGTGTGTTGCGTCAAAAGCCACCCCCACCCCTCCCACCCCCCCCCCCCCCCCAAAAAAAAAAAACTCCCGCTGACAAATTTCCATCAGAATCCATTTAACCGCTAAATTACAAAATGATCAAAATAATATCTTTTTGATCCACTCCCGATTACAATGATTGAAATAAATCCCGCATCAGGAATTGAATAACAAAATGGTAAACCAATCGGACCTTTACTTACATGTAAATAATTCGGGGGGCTAAACAGACCTCCAGTTATGCGGGCCCCATTAAAATCTATTATACTAAAAGAAATCGGTAAATTGGGAAACTCGATGCGTAGAATATTTTTCAGGGGTTTTGGTAGGTATCCCCTGACGTATAAGGAAACCGGCCTCAGTTCAAATCAATACTTGAATTTAACAAAGGAAAAGTCAATGTCTTACTTCTATTTATTTTATGTAAAGGTTTATGGAACTAGATAAACCAACCGCAGCAACAACAACAATAATAATAATAATAATAATAATAATAATAATAATAATAATAATAATAATAATAATAATAATAAACAAAGAAAACGTCAAAATGGGATTTTTCAGAGCAAAACAGTTTCAGTTACAAAATATAGGTGGCAGTAGTGTTCCTCATAAGTGAAATATTAATTTGGAATATCTTATTGCAAGTGGTTTCAACTGAGGTGAACTTGAAAGATTCGTGTGTTTTCTGAAATTTAAATGAAATAATGATTTCGTTGGTGTGCTCAGAGTAAAAAGTAAATGATTCAAAAACTACTTGAATGAAGTATATAGAATTGACATCGGAAGCTATATTCGGATTTCAAAACGCTTCATAAATAAAAGGTAACAAGCGTGATTGGAAGAAAAATGGGCGTTTTTCAAAGAAAACTTGAGAATCAATTGAAAAAAAAATGGATTTTGAATAAATTATTTTACTAAATATAACACTAATGCTAAAGAAATTTTTGTGTCTTAGGTACATTTACAAGTGTTTAATTTCAAAATACTTTATGTCGTGAAAAAAGTTTTAATTTCGAAATTTAAATGTATGCTATTTCTGGATTGCGACATTTTCCGGTGTTTAAAATGTATCTGAAAGTTAAAGACTATTATTATTATTATTATTATTATTATTATTATTATTATTATTATCATTATTATTATTACTAGCCAAGTTACAACTCTAGTTGGAAAAGCAAGATGCTATAAGCCCAAGGGCTCCTACATGGAAAATAGCTCAGTGAGGAAAGAAAATAAGGAAATAAACAGACAAAGAAAAAAAATACAAAGCATTATTTGGGTATAAAGCATGACGGTCTATGACACAAGCTAGCAGGAAACAAGAATATAAATTACTGCCATCTACAGGTAGATTAGGTATTCCTTAATCAGGAGAGAGGTATGAGGCTTGCAACTACAACTACATTCTATATACTACATGCAAATAACGTTAAATGTTTTACCTTTTGGATACACCTCAGTTAACGTCATAGAGCTGTTAACTGAAATGAGTGAATGCATAAGCTGAACGGCCAGAATTGATTTCCTCAACCAATAACATAAGGATTGGTAGCTCCTTCTGTTACATACTTCCAACTGCATGCCATTAAAAATAAATAAATAAAAAAAAAAAAACACCCCGGAAATGGTTGATTACTTTCAATTTATTTGATTCATAGCTTTGGGCTCTATGGCCCAAAAAGGTTATTCTTAATTCATTCCCCCACAAAAATCCTAGGACAGCACAAGGGTATCTTAATAGAGCCCATGACCTATTTACATCCCTTAAGAACCCATAACCTAACTCCATCCCTTAATTAACAGCAGAGCCCATGACCTATCTTTGTCCCTTAATAGAGCCCATGACCTATCTTCATCCCTTAAAGAGTCCATGATTTATCTTCATTCCTTAAGAGCATAGCCCATGGCCTATCTTCGTCCTTAAGGAGTCCATGATTTATCTTCATTCCTTAAGAGCATAGCCATGGCCTATCTTCATCCCTTAAGGAGTCCATGATTTATCTTCATTCCTTCAGAGCATAGCCCATGGCCTATCTTCGTCCCTTAATAGAGCGCATGACCTATCTTCGTCCCTCAACAGAGCGAGTGGGCCGTTCCCTGCCACGAACGTGTTTAGGGACGAACGCCCTGAATCATTTAAGGGGGCTGAAACTTCAAACAACTTACTGCCCCGCGCAAAAATTCCCCGGGGCTCGTAAAGAGAATTGATGAAGGTTTGCAATCAAGAGAGAAGACGTTACTATAAATTCTGATGGGGGTTATTTTATTCCTCCTCCTCCTCTCCTCCTCCTCCTCCTCCAATCAAAGCCGTATCCCCTAGGCCCCAAACGAGCCGCCCACGTACCCCCTACCCACTGCCTCCCCTCTGGTCAATTCTTCTCCTTTCTTGGATCCACCATTATGACCTCTCCCCTCGCTTCTTTTCAACAACACCCCCCTCCCCCCACCCCCGTGTTTTAAATAGCCGGCACAAAGGACGAAGTGAATCTTCACGATAGCGATTTCTGATTGGTGTGGATGTCCCAGAGATGAGTGAGTAAAGTCGTCTGATTGGTGTAAAAACACTTCGAGGAATGACTTTTCCTTTCCGATTGGCGAAGAAGGAAGAAGAAGAAGGAAGCAAAGCAGCATCACTTTAATTATTCTTTTTCCTCATGACGAAGAAATACTTACGACTATTGCGTTTTTCTATTCTATTTCCCTTCTCATTCTCCGTCAAATAAAGAGGAAAGCGATAGGGCGGGGGGGGCGGAGTGTCTCCTGATATATACATACCCCTTCGCGGTCTGTGCCAATTCTCGGGCCAATTAATCTCGCTTCTCTCTGATCAATTCGATAAATAGCTCAAAACTGCAAATGGATGCTCCCTCCAAAACTGACTCAATTAATATAGGAGGATGTTGGATTTTAAACATGAGAAATTGAGGAAGTTAAAAAAATAAAGCTAACACGATTGCTTTCAAAGTTTTGATTACCATCTCAAAACACGGAAGAAATTACTAAAATGTAAATACCTTTATATAACTGTAAAGTACACCCACACACACAGACATCCGACATATACACAAATAGTTACACACACACACACACACACACACATATATATACATACATATATATATATATATATATGCATACATACATATATAAATATATATATATAATTATATATAATATATATATATAGTGTGTGTGTGTGTGTGTGTGTGTATGTGTGTAGGTATGTATGTATGTAGCCTATGCATGTACATATGTATTTCAAACTTTACGCCATTCTCTTGACAGAGGGTGGCTCTAGAGAAACAAAGCACAAGTAACTGCCCATTCATCCCTTATATGTAGAATCGTGGATGAACCCATTGACCCGTATACCTTCCACAACATTAGTCGCTTCACAAATCTACAACGATACTCGTAAGAAATTTTTAAGTGAGAAAATTCAAGACATCAATCAGTGCCACATTCATACAATAATTGTTGAATCAGCGATGAGTTCACGATGCAGAAAATATTAGCAACTCGTTCGATTATACAGAAGGCTTGCCATGATTCCTATATTGTAAATGTGTGAACAAACATACACACACACACACATATATATATATATATATATACACATATATATATATATATATATATGCGTGTGTGGGTATATATAATGCATATATATAGTGCATGTACACACACATACACACACACATATACATATATATATATATATATATAAATATATATATACATGTATGTATGTATGTATGTATACATACATATATAAACACACACACATATATATGTATGTATGTATGTATGTATGTATGTATGTATGTATATAAACACTCACACACACACACACATATATATATATACACTGTATATATATATATATATAAAATATATATATATATATATATACTGTATATATATATCATACCAATTACTATATGAAATTTGCAGTAAATCCAAAACCCTTTACAGATTTGCAAAAGGACGTGACTTATAGAAACTAAAACAAGCTCTGACTAAAATCACATTTAGCACCTTGTTTACAAAAAAAAAAAAAAAAAAAAAAAAAAATTCAGAGAGTGAGAGCGCTGGCCAGCCCTATGCATTTCATCGTCACGTCAAACTACCATCTGTTTGAGTTCTGGAAGAGAAGCCTTCTCAAAAGAAGCTCTAATGAGAGGCCAGCCGTAAGGTGCACCTCAATTTACCCCGGCTTCTAAAACCGTCGCTTTCTTTCGCTGCGATTTTTCTCTGTAATGGACGATAATGATGACTGCCGGCGATCCTTGGAATATGACCGAATGAATATTTTGACGGAGATAATCATAAAAAAATTATGTAATATTTACCTACGGATGAATGGATGTATATTTTTTATCATACGAATCACATTCTAAAAGACTGAGGCTCAGAAATAGACGAATATTTAATATATTTTGAGATCGAATTGTCTACCGAACCGATTGTCAGGAAGAATTGAAGAAAATGTTAAACTTACTCAACTTACATTTGAACAATTCAAAGAACATGAAGACATTGCACTTATGAGTTTAAAAATAATGCAGATGATATGAAGAAAATTACTATACAAGTACATTTCTTGAAAAACTTTAGAAAGTAGAGGTATAAAGTTGTCGCAACTTAAGAAAAATGTTGGACTTACTCAACTTGCGTTTGACCAATTCAAAGAACTTGAAGACAATGTAGTTACGAATTTAAATATAATGCATATGGAATAAAGAAATCACCATACAAGTACATTTCTTGAAAAGCTTAAGAAAGTAGAGGTATAAAGTTGTTGCTAAAAAACCATCTTATAAAAAAAGTATTCGAAAATACTATACAACTGCAGTATATTCCTTCAAAGACTTTAGAAAGTGAAGATAGGAAGTCGTTGCTAAGACACCTTACAAAATAAATCAGAGATGGAAATTTACAAATATTCAATAGTGGAAAACGATGCAGGAAGATAGAGATGATGATAGTGATGATGATGATGATAGTGACGGAAGGCCATAAGCCTTCCCATAAGTGGCGGCACTATGCAGGCTGAAAGGAGCCCGAAGCAGGCTGCCGGTCTAGGGGTGGGGCGGCAATAGGGAACAACAAAGCCTACGGCCGATGAAAATAACAGTTATGCAAATGAGTTTTAGTCGTGGGTCAATAAGGGTCTCATTTACTCTTAACTGCCGCAGATGGACTGGCGACCGAAAAGGCCTCTTCCTACCCCGCTGATCAATGCTGATCAATGACGATTAGCGCTGGCACGATGATCACATGGGAACAGCCCAAACGGCTAAGTCATACTACCTCTCCCAAACTATATTAATGAGCGCTGGGAGAGCTGGAGAGGGAGAGAGAGAGAGGGAGGAGGGAGGAGAAGGGATGAAACACACGACCATACCCCCTCTCCCCAACCTCCATTCCATATATCTCACGACCCATCCCTATCCCTAAGGGCTCCTCCGGCCGCTTAGGTCTAAAGATGCATTCCCAGCCTTCATCTTCGTTAGAACAAACCCTACTAGACGCCTTCGCCATCAACCTCTTTGCAAATGCATTGCAACAACGACGCAGGTCAGACGCTGGACCGCGTGCTGAACTGGCCCTCTGTCGCCCAGGAAGGCAGATGACAAAAGAGAAGAATATGATGATATTGTATTTACTATTTCGCGGAGGAAGTTTCAAAATTAATCTATGCAGTTCCCCCAAAATCGATGTGATAAGCTCCAATGCAGCTGCAAAAAACCCTCCCCTAGGGGTGGGTGCAACGGACGCCTGCAACCCTATGCAGTTTGAGGGGAGGGGACGATAGAGGGAAGCCAAGGGGAAACGGAAAAGTGAAGGAGAGGCTGATGGGGAGGAAGAAGAGGGGAAAGGAACACCAGAGAGAGAGAGAGAGAGAGAGAGAGAGAGAGAGAGAGAGCATATGAATATAGAAATGCGGGTGCTATCTATAGAAATATAGCCATATATATATACATACATACATACATATATATATACATATATATATATATATATATATAGAGAGAGAGAGAGAGAGAGAGAGAGAGAGAGAGAGAGAGAGAGAGAGGTAAGACTTAAAAGGGAATATAGACAGAGCAATGACGAGAAATGAAGATAACTGGAAATAACCAAAATAAAAAAAGAAAACAAAAACCATAAGAATAGCAAAATAAACAAAACTTATGGAAAAAGAATACAAAGCAAAATGAAGGCACAAGGAACTCAGAAATAAGTCAGTTCCTGGAAAAACGATGGAAGGAAAAAAAAGGGTGAAAAACAAAAGGTTATGAAAAGAGAATTTACCCTTCGGATACAAATAAATAGAAATGGAAATAGAAGACAGGAGATAAAAGAAGAACGGAATGGAGAAATAAGAGGAGCTACGAGAAGGGGGAGAGACAGACGCAGAATCGAAGGCACATTAGATGCAGATAAAGGCTTTCGGCTGAAAATGACAGAAAAGGGAATGAGAGATGAATTAAAGGGACCATAAACAAAAGGAACGAGCAGATTTATACCAAAATGGAGATGGGAGCGTGTATGGCTGCGGATGTAAATTGATAAACGGAAAAGATTATTCTGTATGTAGGTTACATACGCACGTATATATGTCCAGTTGAATTCTTCAACAATTGTGTGAGTACAGTAGACTTGTATATGCTTACGTATACAAACATAAACAGACATGAATACATAATTACATATATTTATATATATATACAGTATATATATATATATATATATATGTATACAATTATTCTAAATGGAATATTGTAATCGGATACCAAATTTGACAGAGAGAGAGAGAGAGAGAGAGAGAGAGAGAGAGAGAGAAATCAAGGCCTTAACAGAGACGGAAAACGAAAAGCGGGGAAACAGAAAGCGATAACAAAATAAAAGAAAGGAACACAGAGTATTGAGGAAAGGGAAAGACGCAGGTGGAGGAGGAGGTGGAGGAGGAGGAGGAGGAGGAGGAGGAGGAGGAGGAGGGAGTAATAGGAGGAAGTAGGGATATGCAGAGGGGGGAAAGGTATAAAAAAAATGAGTAAAAAAAAAAGGGAAAAAAATGCAAAGCGAGGGGCTGCAATAATGCAAGCCGTTGGAACTGCATTGTGCTAGATAATCAGAGAGATCGGTTTCTCACTTGCATATTCTGGGCTCTTCCCTCATTGACTGTCTTCTTCTGCTGTTGCTCCAGAAAGGCAAACAATATTCCATTCTATTCTCCAATGGAAATTTTTTTTTTTTTTTTTGGGGGGGGGCCGTCATAAGTGACAGAGGTGTTATGAATTGGATATCAATTTCTTTTAACTATATTCGTTTGTAAGTATTACTACGTAGTTAAATGTACATGCAAATACATACATATATACATACATACATACGTTCATACATTTCTGGTGTATATATATATATATATATATATATATATATATATATATATATATACTGTATATTTTATGTGTTTATTATACTAAATATATAAATATATAATATAAACACACACTTTTATATACAGTATATATATATATATATATATATATATATTATATATATTGTAATATATATAATAAATATATAAGCACATATATACACATATACATACATATATATATATATATACACACATATATATACACACACATATATATATACATATATATATTTATATATATATATATATATATATTATATTACATTTATATAATATATACATACATATATATATATATATATATACTGTATATATACACATATGCGTGTCTGTACCCACCAATATTTATCATAAGACCAAACAAAGCAAACGTTTGCAGATACTCTTCCCATCATCAAAAAAAAAAGGTGATACTAACTCAAGTCAGAACACAGCAAAAAAAAAAGCAAGAAAAAAAACAAGAAAAAAAAACCAAAGCTGAACAATGCAAATTAAATCAAATCATAAACGTTGCCTGACACCCGATAAGTCTTCATTTGCTCCTTAACGAAACACACAGGAAGAGAGATAATGGAGCCTTCATGATCCCTAAATTACTGTGATCACCGAAAAAACTCGAATAAATGTATCAATTCTAGAGTTTTATGATGGTTCGCATAAAGGCAGGGACGGTATCAATCACGTTCGCTTTTCAATAGGGTTTTGCAGTTTAGGAAAAGGTTATTATATGCATGCAATGGAGAAACGCTAAGTTTGTTGCCATTATTGGTTTAAGAAAGTATAATTTATAGGCAATATTCTCTTTGAATATTTTTTCTTGCATCTAAATATTACTGGGCTATAAAAAGCTAATTGATTACCCTCTTACTTTATGCTTATGATCATGTATACTGTATACAGATACACATTACTATATACTTGAATATTTTCAGGATTAGGTAATTGAGTGGAATCGTAGACCAACCGAAAACATTTGGTAAAAGGAATGGAACCCAGTTAATTTTGCAAATACAAAATTCTTGCAGTAGAACCACAGAAGGAATATATGCCAAGCAACTTTGCATTCTAAAAGCAAAATCGTGTGTTTAATCACTACATCTACAGTAACAGGTCTCCCTGTATAGGGTTTATTGTATACCTCATCGAATGAAGGTTTGAAATGTTAGCTCGGCTTTTCGTAATCATTGTATGACTCGTTATTCCTACAATCCCTACTTTTATGGATCTAAGCAATCTGGTCTGTAGAAGATTGGTGGCTTTTAGTATAATAATTTGTTACCTCCGCCAACGAAGTTGGAGGGAGGTTATGTTTTCACCCCTGTTTGTCCGTTTCTCTGTTTGTTTGTTTGTGAACAACTTCCTGGCCACAATTTTACTCATAGAGTAGTGTAACTTTCAGGGATTAATCATTACGTTGAGACGTGAATTTGATTCAATATTGAAAGTCCTAGGACAAAGTTCAAGGTCAAGGTCTACCAAAAGGTCAAGAAATAAGCTGCTGCTGCGGAGGTCTGCACTTTCAGAGTGTTTTTCTTGTTTCTGTTGTTGATACCTCGGTTTTGTACAAACAAAAATAGACACTGACCTTTAAGTACTTATATGAAGGTCAACCTACAGACATTTATACAAAAGCTTTATTTTCTTGCCTCCGTTTTATAAAATATACAGTATGTTATCCCTTGCAAAAGAAATCTATTGGAAAGGAAATACATTGTAGATAAATAAATATATATGTGTATGTATATATATATATATATATATATATACATATATATGTATATATAATGTATATGTATATATATGATATATATATATATATATATATACACACATATATATACATTCAAAATATATACATATATATAACATATATACATATATAAACGTCATATATGTACTTAGTTGCATAAACTGAAATTTCAATTGCTCTCTTAGTCAAATTTCCAAATACGACTGACTCTCTCTCTCTCTCTCTCTCTCTCTCTCTCTCTCTCTCCTCCCAAGAGAAATAAGAATAGGTAAAAAAGCGAAAGGAATGTTAGAGGGCACGCTGGTTGGTACGCTGGTAATAGGCCATATGGAAAGACGATTTTTTTTTATTTTTTTCCTCTTTCCAGTTTTCTTCTTTTCCTTCCTCCACAACAACTGTGCAGGTTTGTGGCGTTATGAAGGCCTTTTAACCCTTCCCTCCCCCCTCTCCCCCCCTCTTCCCACTACCCCTTCACGCACTCCCTCTTCAATCTCCCTCCCCCCTCTGAAAGCTTGCTTGCCTTCGTTTTGGACTTCCTGTGCCTTAAGCCTGTTTGTTCCACGAAATACTTTTTTCTTTATCTAAGAAATACATGTACGCTTTTCTCTTGCATGCGTGCGAAGTTGCGAAGTGTAACTTTCATATATTGTTTGTGTATGTATATACATGTATGTTTGTTTGTATGTATGTATGCATGTATACACATATAAATACATGTATATTTATACATTACATATACTGTATATATATACACACATATACTGTATATACATATATATATATATATATATATATGAGAGAGAGAGAGAGAGAGAGAGAGAGAGAGAGAGAGAGAGAGAGAGAGAGAGAGAGAGAGAGAATAAATATGTGCGCATATATATATACATATATATATATATATATATATACAGAGAGAGAGAGAGAGAGAGAGAGAGAGAGAGAGAGAGAGAGAGAGAGAGAGAGAGAGAGAGAGAATTCTAAAAATTTAATTAGAAATAACAAGGGATAATCAATATGAAAAGTCTACGTAATACTCACAAGTTAGTTACTAGATACAAGTAAAAACGGACATTACTCCCGAATGAGCAATAAGATATTGCAAATATGCATTTACTCATTTACTGGTGCTCGTAGAGTGTTTGCTCAACTTTATTACAGTATATAATTTTTCGTAATAAACTGTATGCGTTTACGCACATTTGTTATTTATTCCGCAAAAAAGGTTTATTTGTATGTAATTATGAGGGTTAGAAAGATTGAATCTCACAAATAATAAATTTGGGCTAAAATTTAATTAATATTCAAAAATATAATTTTTTTATTTGGTTGTGCTTCTGGCGTATTCTCTCTCTCTCTCTCTCTCTCTCTCTCTCTCTCTAGTCCAGGTATGTAGCTCCTAAATGCCTTTTGGTTTTACTTCCAAAATTGTTTTACCTTCCGTATTTCTTTTTGTTATTTTTGACTATTGTGTATCTGTCTTTCGCGTTATTTTCCATTTCAATTATTTCGAATCTTTATTTCTCCCTTTTCATTCATTGCTCCGCTCTCACGAGGCGAAATATTATTGTTTACACTCCGATATATCTTTTGATTGAAAGATATGTCTGTGGATGACTGCCTTGGTATTTGCTTGTTCTCATTCTCTTAATACATACATACATACATATATATATATATATATGTGTGTATATATAATATATATATATATATATATATGTTATATTTATACAGTCTATATGCATATATATGAATTATATATATAAATATATATATATATATATATATATATATATATACATATGCATATATATAAAATATATATATATGCAAATATATAAATCACATATATATGTATATATACAGTATATATATATATATATATATATATATAAACACACACACACACGTTATAATTATAATCACAGGACGTGAGTTCAACAATTCATAGCACCAACTTAGAGAGTACTGATTATAAATGGAATAATTATCACCAGCCTTGAATAGACACATTTCTGCGGGCAAAACTTGGTGCCACTTATCACCGGCATTTCCCTATACAACATCAGAACCCACATAACTTTCGCTCAAAGGCTCTCCCATTCTTCTTCTTCTTCTTCTTCTGTTCCTTCCGTTCCTCCTCCTTCCTTCTGCTTCTTCTCCCAACTCTACCCCAAACTCCCCCTAACCTAATTTTTATCTTTAAACCATTTCCTCCTCCTAGAGTCAGTCTCTCTCTCTCTCTCTCTCTCTCTCTCTCTCTCTCTCTCTCTCTCTCCTCTCTCTCTCTCTCTCTCTCCCTTCCTCAATTTTTAGTCATATAGTTGCCGGGGCCAGCTAGACAGTCAATCCCCCCCCCTACTTCTCCAAAAGCCTATGACCCCCTCTTCCCCTCTCCTAGGGCCTCTCTCTCACTCCCCTCAGCGCTATGCATCCCAATTTCAATATTTTTGACCCGATGGGAGTATTGTGATGGGGAGGGGGGTCACTGAAAAGAGGGGGGAGAGGGGCTTTTAACTGGGGTGGGCGTAGGGTATAGTTCAAGAAATTCTCCGTTTTGTCTCGTGTTGTAATAATGTCTTCGATTGAAGTACTTCGACGTTGAATGATATAATTTAGAATATAGAATACACATACGAAAATATGTATAATATATGTATGTATGTATGTATGTATGTATGTATGTATGTATGTATGTTATCAAAACGTGTAAGCAAATTCCAGTTTTTTCCATTATTGTTATAATAATGAAAACATTTTTCAAATTCCCAAAATATGAATGGGAATAATAAACGTAAATAAAATACATATGCAACCAGTAAATAATAAAAAAATGAATGGAAAGTGAATTATTGAATATATGAAAAAAATAATAATAACCGAAATTCTCTCTTCCATCTTCCCAGTGAAAAATACCCATCCACATCTGTCACTTTTCATCTCCCATCCATAATCATCCACTTGACCGGTATCCTGTAATCCTCATAGATATCCTAATGAACCAGAAGACATCAAAAGCGCCTCCTTGAAGCTATAAAAAAAAAAAATAAAAAAAAAATCCTGCTCACAAAAAAAGGAGGCGCATAACACACTGCATCCTATGGCATATCCTTCGCTGCATCTCTGGGGATAACAAAGGACCTTGCAAAGCGCCCAATTCAAGCGGACATCCTACGGTCTCTCTCTCTCTCTCTCTCTCTCTCTCTCTCTCTCTCTCTCTCTCTCTCTAACTGACCATAGGGATGCATGTCTGAGATCACATTAATGCACTCGAAAGCTTCTCTTGGATTTTGTGAAAATAAAAAAAAATATATATGTGAATGCAGATAGCTGGTATCACGCTGACAATGGAGATTCAACGGCCTCTTAGTTTAATTTGGAATTCAAACAGCTTAAGAGATATAGAACTATTTTCAAACATTATGAGAATACAGAATATTTTAAACAAAATAGCGAGAATAAGTTAAAAGTTATTCTTCATTAACGTTCATCTTGGTTTAAAGTACGCTAACATCGCATTAGAATTCAAGCAACTTAGGATATATTTAATAATTATTATTCATTATAAAAATATAGAAAGCTAAAAAAAAGTGAAATTAAGTTATTCTTCACATTCGTTCTTCTGTTCAAGGTATTCTGACAGTGAAAACAATTTACAAAATCTTGTGAAACTCGTGAAATAAAATATTATACGGAAAAGAAAAATTAAAAGAAATAATATAATTGTTTGAAATATTTTCCTTGAACTAAATACATTCAAAAGGAAATATGGTGCTGATAATGAAATACAGTATCATAGAGAGACGTTTCCAGAGCCATCGTCACCAGGGAATATTATTACAAAGCAGACAAAACCATTATATAGACAGCACCGAAGCAACAGAAAGCGCTAATTAGACACTTCAAAAACTAATAAACAAACAATGTTTCTCTCTCTCTCTCTCTCTCTCTCTCTCTCTCTCTCTCTCTCTAAAACAGTAGCACCGTATTCCCTCCGTCTCCGATCCAAGCCATCTGCAAATGGGTAGGTGGGGAGGGGGTGTTGGCAATGGGGAGGTAATGAAAGGGAGGAGGCAGGTACTCTTCTTCTCCCCAAGACAACCCCCCCCTCTCTCTCTCCCTACCCATATTCCCCAAACCACCATCCGGGCCCCTCCCGACATAATGCAACCCTTAAATTTTTTAATAGGAACATTAATTATAAACCCTTTGAGAGGATCACTGTAATTTCAATTCCGAAATAGGCAGCAAAGATTTTCAGGTCTTTGAAATGGGAGGCCGGGGGTAAGCGGACGCACTACTATACAGAATTACAGAAGGCCTAGGAGGATGGTATACGCTCTCACATACGCACACAAGTTGCGGGAAAGAATCCTAATGGCTAAATGTTACTCCAATAACATTTACAATAAATAATGTTAATTGGATATACACATATACCAGTTTACTTAGTGCTACTCCCAAGAGCATTTATATTTTTTTTTAACAAACTTCAAGCTGAATAGATTACGGTTGTACCTATTTACATGTTTTTAATACAGTAATAAACAGTATACTATAATAAACTGGGGCTTAGCAATTACATAAAAGTGAAAAATAGAAGAGAAGCGTTTAACTAATTTCTTTAACTATAAAATTTTGAACTTTCTTGTTTCGATGCCAAGTAAGAAATTATTTCTCGCCTTTATCGCTGGGCAACATTACGATGAATTCAATAGATACATGTAATAATAATAATAATAATAATAATAATAATAATAATAATAATAATAATAATAATAATAATAATAATAATAACAATAATAATAATAATAACCAAAGATTATAATCATTTTACACTTTCCCTTTTTTTTATCATATCCCAAATTGTTAAGTACTTCTTATAGATAGTAAATACCAAAATGTCGCTATAGCGCTTACAAAATAATTCTTTTAATTTTTTGCAGATAGCAATTGGCGAGTTTTCTAAAGCAATTAATGGATACGTACACAAACACGTATTTGGAGGATGATAAATATCTCAAGTTTACGTAGAATTATCAAAACCAATCACACACACACACACACACATATATATATATATATATATACACTGTATATATATATATATATATATACATATACATATATATATAAATATATATATTTATATATATACACACTCATATATATATATATATATATATAATTATATATATATACAAATATGTCTGTGCGTGTAAGTGTGTGTATAAATATATATATATATATATATGTGTGTGTGTGTGTGTGTGTGTGTTTGTGTGTGTGTGTGCCTGTGTGTATGTGTGTGTGCACGCATTTGTACGTATTTTTTCCGTGTGTATGTGGATTATTATTCTGACCTGATCCTATGAGATTAAAATTGTTTTTATTTTTGGTGTAACTAAGAGAGAAATATTAAAGATAGCTATAGGGTCATTTGATACGAACCCTTCAAACGTCTCCTTCCCAAAACAAACGCTGCACATACAATTAATACGGCAAACACAAACTGTATCTCAAACTACACCCGCCCTCCTGCACAAACACAGACATGCACAAAAATATAATACATCTAGATGATGATAATGATAATAATACCGTAAGGAAAGAAAATAAGCATTTAAAAAATTCCCTCGACATTTACTTTGAAGCAAAACTTGGCTCACGGCATTAAAATCTTCATTCCCCTTTTTTTTTATGGTCGTTATGAAGGGATAGATCAAAGAGCCGATGCCGGTGTTTCTAACTCGGGGATATTCAATAACAGGAAGGCTTTTTTATCCCCCGTCCCGGGAGTCCCTTATGGACCCCCATACTACTACTACAATGCAGCTGATACAGAGGCGCCGCCACTGCCACCAACTGCATCTGACCTGTATACAGGGGCCAGATGAGAGTAGGGGAGGGGCGGCGAGGGACCAGCGGAGTCTGGGTGGGGAGGCAGTTGCAAAGGAAGGAGGGTGAGGTGGTTGGGGAAGCTAAGGAATAGGGAGAATGACAGGGGATGTAGAACGGATATTCCTCACAAGAGGATGAAAATGGGAGATGGGACGGAGGGCGGAAATGAATAAAATAACTGCATGTCTCCATTAAGTGTTGGCGGTGCAACGAAATACTAAAGGTTGCGAGAGTGGAGTTAGAAGAGGGAAGTGAAGAGAGATTCACTTTATAAACAAATACGAAGGCGTATGGAACGAAGGATGACGCACACAGCGCATAACTTTTTTTTTTTTTTTGTGGGGGAAAGCAGCCTAGGACACACCTACAAGAGGATGGTACTAAGATGGGAGAAATATATATATAAGATTAATTTTAATATTACTGTTCATAAAATATTTAATTCTAATTGTTCATTACTTCTCCTGCAGTATATTCATTCCCTAGTTACCTTTCCTCGCTGAGCTATTTTCCCTGTCGCAGCCCTTGGGTTAATAGCATCTTGTTTCTCCTTCTAGTATTGTAGTATAGATAGTGACAATAATAATAATGATGAGAGAGAGAGAGAGAGAGAGAGAGAGAGAGAGAGAGAGAGAGAGAAAGAGAAACAAACAGATAATTCGCCTCCCCAACCCTTCCAGCTCTGTCTCACCAATAACGCTCAAGCGGGCCTAAGGGATGTAGTTAATGGGTTGTTAGGAATAATTACCCATTAAGTCTATGTGAATCCTCAATGGTCGCTTTCTCGCCCTCCAAGGCCTTTCTTGATTCACAATCCACTAAAGCTTTTGCAGACAATCTGCAACAAGGAGGAGGAGGAGGAGGAACACGAGAGAGAATGGAGGGCGATAGAAGGAGTGTTTGAGGGTGGGGTATAGGAAGGGACTGGGTAGTAGGAGGAGAGGACATGGAAGGAAATATATAAGAGAAGAAGAAAATTCCCTAACTTGTAGGGAAAGGGACGAGAAGGGAAGGAAATGAAGAAGAGAAAAGAAAATTCCTTAACTAATAAGGAAAGGGACTAGAAGAGAAGGAAATATATAAGAAGAAATTCCCTAACTTTTCGGGAAAGAGACGAGAAGGGAAGGAAATATATAAGAAGAAATTCCCTAACTTTTAGGGAAAGGGATGCAAAGAAATTCCCTAACCTTTAGGGAAAGAGACGAGAAGGGAAATATATAAAAAGAAATTCCCTAACTTGTAAGGAAAGGGACGAGAAGGGAAGGAAATATATGAAGAAAAATTCCATAACTTGTAAGGAAAGGGACGAGAAGGGAAGGAAATGAAGAAGAGAAGAAGAAAATTCCTTAACTAATAAGGAAAGGTACTAGAAGGAAAGGAAATATATAAGAAGAAAATTCCCTATTAAAAAAAGGACGAGAAGGAAGGGAAATATATAGAAGAAAATTCCCTAACTAATAGGGAAAGGGACAAGACGAGGGCCCGTAGATACCTAAATATGATTTCCATAATGTTGCGGCGTGTCATCTGCATAGTAGACGTAGGCTTCATTGCATGTAAACAATAGTTTTTCTCATGTTATTAACATTAGGCAAAGGTGGGAAGGAGGATATGCTAGCATCCCACTAAAGCTAAGAGATGGACGTGGTAAGCTTATGAAAAAAAAAAAAATTAAAGTACTGTATATAAGAAAAACAACTTTCAGACACCACTAAGGTGGACGTGGTAAGCATACGAAAAAACAATAAATTCAAGTATATAAGAAAAACAATTGCTAGAACCCACTAAGGTGGATGTGATAAGCATACGAAAAATATACAAATTCAAGTATATAAGAAAAACAATTGCTAGAACCCCCTAAGGTGGATGTGATAAGCATACGAAAAAAAAATACAAATTCAAGTATATAAGAAAAATAACAACAGCCAAGAAGGAGAGAGAGAAAAGGAGTGCCAAGTAGAGGGCCTCTCTCTAGTTGCAGATTGAAGGAGACATAGTAGAATAAGTAGGAGCGTGAAGGGAGGGAGTAAGGAGAGACCGAGGGAGTAGGGAGGGCGTTCTGGATGCATTGTAAGAGGCTCAGTCAGTGCCTCGCGCGCGGGGGCCTGCCACTGAAGCTAATGGCTTGTTGGGGATAATTACGATCTCTATCCCATTCTAAAATCCCTCCATTTGCCTTACCAACACTCCTTCCCCCCATTCCCCCCTCTCCCCCCCCCCCTCATTACAACCAACACACAAACGCTAGAATGTCCCTCCTTGCAACACACAACTGCTTCACAGCACAAGACGTTGTTTCATTTTCCATATCTGATTCGGATTTCCTATTCCCTCAGATATTCTGAGCTCTCTCTCTCTCTCTCTCTCTCTCTCTCTCTTTCTCTCACTATATATATATATATATATATACACTATTTATATATCTATCTATATATATATATATATATAGATATAGTATACACACTATATATACACAGTATAATGTGTATATATATATATATATATATATACACAGTATATATAAAACACAGTTTCTAATTATGTTCACAAGTCTTAACATTTCAACTTTTCCTATACCAGGTAGACTTCCCAAGGAATTCTTGTCAACATCTTCAATAATCTTTATTCATAGCCATCTAATATGAACGCTTCACTTCCATCAGTGAGATCTTACTCCACAACCCGTTTACATATTCCCACTTTGGCCTTCAAGAACTTGACGAGTGTCTCCCTAATCTTTAGCCCACAACCAGCAATCTTCTTTGCTTCACATATTCTGAGACTAACCACTTCTCTCGTGCAAGCAAAATTCTTTACATTTAGTAGGGAATACTAATACAAATGAACAGCTTCAATTCTTCCTCAATCCATATGAACATTCATTGAGCAATGTATTACTCATTTACCACAGACAATCGTCTCCATACTCCAATTCAATCTCAACTTTCTCACCTAGCAAATAATTTCCAAACTGTATCATATACTAACAGTAACATCGACCATTTCTTATATCCAGACTCATTTGGTTATCCCATAACCTTACCTCTATGTCTCTTTTCCCGATGTCATTTACTGATTCAGCCATGAGATATCGAAATTCCAGGGGGATATATCACATCCTTGTCCCAAACACAATTTTACACCAAAGCAATAACTCACCCATCGACAATTCTAACACACATTTTGACCTAGCCATTCATTCATGACCACTCATACATAGAGTGTCTGTCATCTCATAATTTTACCAATATGAACGCGTCACACAAACACAATACTGATACCCATTTATGAATACCTGATTAACTTTCTGATGATCGCCTTGTGAAGACAAAGGCAACAATACCTTTGCAGCATTGACTGCCTCGTGCAATTTAACATTAACAACCAGAATAATGCTGCATATCAGAAGCAAAAGCCCCAAACAGATAACAAAATATAAGTGAGTCTCTTTGGCATCCAAATATACACAGATACATGTCAACGATGTTCCGGTTTCTTATCGGCGTTATGGTAGGTATTGGAAGAACCAAGGACAGTATCTGTAGCCACAATAATAGCCAGAGAGGCAACAGAAATGTTACTGGTAAACTACCAGTAACAGAGCTCTGGTCGCTCAGAGCAAAAAATAATTAAATACATTAATTTCATGAAATCCTATTTTTTTTTTTTTTGCGATAGAAAAGTAAGCAAACTATTCTTGCTAGATAACAATGAGACAAAAATATTGGTGTTGGCCCGAGTATATAAAAGAAAATAATGTTTAGTTATCATTCTGCGGGTTCGAAACGTCTATACATGCAAATATAATTGAAATAGAATATCCCGATTAACTGTAATTCTTAATTAGTTTAGTATTCACTTTTAAATAGTCAACATACTTCAAAATGACGCCCTAAATACATACAAGCAATGGATTAATAAATATATCTGCAAAACAAGAAGTCATATGCAATAATATATATACATACATATATATATTATATTTATATATATATATATATATATATAGATATATATATATATATATATATACAGTATATATATATATATATATATATGGGATGTACATTGCACGTTTGTTTTTTCTATTTACGCATCAGTTTGATAATTATTCAGTTCAGTTCAAAGGCTACATCTTCTTGCTAGGTGTGTTTACAGATAATACTTTAGATGATTATTTAGAGAGAATCCTGGCAAGTGTCCCACTCTCTTGTCGCCAGCAACTATACGCTTGCAAGCTTTGTTTTCAAACAAAATGCCATTACCTTTACGATTAAATTCTGGCAGTTGAAAGGCCCGCTCATGAATGGCAGTGGCAAAGGGCAATGAAAATGCCCTATAGACTGACCATATATACATATGACCAGTGCCCAAGCCCCCTATCCTCCCCAATCTAGGACCAAGGAGGTTAAAAGGTTTAAAGGCCACGGCAAGGGACCGTGACATTGTCCTATCAAGCAGGACCGTGCCCTAGAGACTGACCATATTACTTATGACCAGCGGCCAAGCATCCTCTCCACCCAAGCTTTGGACCAAGGAGGGCCAGGCGAAGGCTGCTGATGACTCAGAAGATAGACCTATATGCTCCCCTAAACACCACATCCTTAGCTCAAAAGGATGGTGAGCTAGCAGCGACCAAAGAAACTAAGGAGTTTGAGCGAGACTCGAACACCAGTCTGGCGTTCACCAGTCAGGGACGTTACCACATCGGCCACCACAACCCTTCACGCGTTTTAAAAGTTGATAAGCAGGGCTAAGTATATTTTAAACAAGTTTTCTCTGCGTATCTAATATCTATAAGAAAGTAAATGTAGAAATATATAGACATACTGGGTTCTCCAATACCGATAGCCGGAAAAAGAACCCAAGTTATTGTATAAAAAATAGTGTTGTGTATCAAACATAATATATTAAAACTATCATTAAATATAAAGTAGCACTCTTCAGCATACTAGAAGCCTACGCGATTATGATTACATAAAGTTATACAAGCGTAAAATATAACTTATCAAATACGCAAATGCGTAAACTCTAATAAACAAAGAATAAGAAGAATGAGCGTATCAATACAGTTCTAATAGAGACAATTGTTGACAGAAAAGCAATATCCAATTTTCAAGATTAGGTTAAACAAATTGAGAGAGAGAGAGAGAGAGAGAGAGAGGAGAGAGAGAGAGAAAGTTACTACTATTTACAGGAGAGCCAATTACATTTTTTGAGGGAAAACAACCATATAGTTTTTTTTAATATATATATATTTCTCTCGTCTTTGTTTCGTGCTGCCCCTTTTCATTCGCTTCCCTCTCCTACCCATTTCCCAGTTTTTTCTCCCCTTATCTCTTAATCACTTTTACCCCTATTCCCTTTATCCAATCTTTCTATTTCCATATGAATAATCCTATAGTCCTCATTTCACCTCCCTACGTATTCCTTCCCTCTTCCTTCTTTTTTATCCCTTCCATCATATATGCCTTCATAACTCTCTTTCTCTCTTACATTCTCCCTCTATATTCCTTCCCTCTTTCTCTGCTTTTTATCCACCCATCACATATGCCTTCATAACACACACACACACACACACACACAAGCTCTCTCTCTCTCTCTCTCTCTCTCTCTCTCTCTCTCTTTTCAGATGAGACTGTTCCTGCTTGAACTTTTCCTTGGCTGTGAAGGGGATATATATTGTTCTCATCTTTTTCTTCGGACATTTTTACCTGCCTCAGAAACTATCAAGTGTAATACATAAAATTCTCCTTCTTTTTTTTTCTTCTCCTCATTTTTTTCTCAGCAGTGAATTAATATGAATAATTTCTTCCGTTTTCCAATAGGAATATGAAAACACTCTCACTTTTCACTTTCACTTTTCATTCTTCGTGATCCGTCTCTTCTTCTTCTTCTTCTTCTTCTTCTTCTTCTTCTTCTTCTTCTTCCTCAGTGATATAAATAAGGACTAAAAATAGAAGAGGTATATTACTCTTATGATGAGTGTTTAAAAGCGGACATTTTCGTATATCACGCAATTTTGTGCATCTCAATGCACTGCAAAAGCAAGCTAAACTCTTAGAAGATCACTGAAGAGCAAAGGAAGTGTGTTTTCGCCTAGGCTGACCTTTAATGATTTTGGAATTATTACTTTGCTAATTTAAACTTGGAATCACCTGGTGATTTATTGGACATTGTTGCAACACCGGAAAATGTCCATAAATTTTCAGGATTTAAAAGGTTTAAAGGTCGATCATGAATGGCAAAGGGAAGGGACAGAGACAATGCCCCTCCTACCCAAGGTAGGACTAGGGAGGGCCAGGATATGGCTAATAAGAACTCCCACAAACCCTCAATCTTTATCCTACAAGGATGCTGAAGTTTCAGACACTACCAGAAACTATCGAGCTTAAAGTGTCTCGAACCCCAGTCCAACAGAACGCTAATTAGGGGCGTTTCAAATAGGCTTCCAAAAAAATCTCATATTATTTAGAAGTTATTTGGTAATACCATATTCTTTCAATGCATAAACACGGAACTAACAACTGATGAACTAGCAATTAAAAATACTTCTCTCTCTCTCTCTCTCTCTCTCTCTCTCTCTCTCTCTCACATGGCTTGTCCCAGCTGCACTGTGGATTAGTTGGAAACGCATTACGAGACGGTGGGCCAACCAGCCAATGGAACTTTGTTTTGGAAGGAGGAGAGCAAGCAGGGCGAAAAGAGAAAAACTTAGAAAAATAAAAGGACAAGTTAGAGGAGAGAGAGAGAGAGAGAGAGAGAGAGAGAGAGAGGAGAGAGAGAGAGAAGGGTAGGGAAGACTTGGAATAGAAGAAGTAAACAAGAGAGGGATTAAAACAAGGGAGGCGGATTTTACTCTCGTTGAGAGAGAGAGAGAGAGAGAGAGAGAGAGAGAGAGAGAATGATGAAATTACTTTAAATATAATCCTTATTAAGCGCAAAAGCCTTGGCAAGACGATGAAGAAAAGTCAGCCAAATAAAAAAAAGAAAAAAAAATAATCGTCTGAAAAGAAAACTTAAGTATAATCCCAACTATAAGATATAAAAAAACAATAAAAACAAAAGCATGAATTGAACAAAAGGTCTATTAAAAATAGAAACGAAACCGTCCAAACGTACATGCCTGCTTGCTTGCACGCGCACGCACACGCCCACAAACGCAAGATAGCATGGCGGTGTTTAGATTGAGATAAGTGGTTTTTCTAACTCCAACGGCCTTTTAACAAACGAATGGGAGGAAGACGTGTGCTTTAGACAGCTTGTGTGAGGGCGATAAAAGGTGTGATGAAAATGGCAGAGGAAAACGAGGGAATAAAAGAAAAGGGGAAGGGGATGAGAGAGAGAGAGAGAGAGAGAGAGAGAGAGAGAGAGAGAGGAAAAAAAGTGGGTCAGAAGGGTGAGCAATTGAATGAGGGGAAACAAAGGATAAATGCAGAATTGAGGGGAGCCTAAATCTAGAGAGAGAGAAAGCGAAAAAAGAGAGAGAAAGAGATCTAAGGTGATGGAGTTGAAGCAAGGCCAATAACATACACTACAGCGCTGAAGGAGAAGATAACTGCAATTCAATTTGTGGGAGTAAAAGAAAGAGAGAGAGAGAGAGAGAGAGAGAGAGAGAGAGGAGAGAGAGAGAGAGATTGTATATATAGATAACATCACTGCATACCAAATTTTTTTTCACATACTCTTTGTAATTAAAAAAAACGAGTTCCAAAAAAAGCTAACACACCTGAACATAAAAAAAGCACACGAACAGTGCTATATAAATTACAAATGTAAATTACAGACGAGCTTAGCTGAAAATCTCCTCCCAATCCCGTCCCTTCATAAAGAGGAGGGAACCATATTTGAAAATATATTTACTGCAACCAATGCGACAAATATCCGCTTGCTGATTTTTTTTTGGGGGGGAGGAGGGGGGGGGAGGGGGCGCGTCCTTCCATCAAATTTATATAAAGGCAATTCCCACTCATAATCCCTAGGCTATCTAAATTCCAAAAGAAGAGAAATCACTTTGACCTTTTGCCATCATCCAATTTGGGCTTGTGTGCAAAGATCGGTTCCCAGACCCTAAAAACACAGAATAGATGTCTAAAGTTACACCAGGCGTACATACAGGCACGTACATCAAAGCTATGTACATGAGCAGGTAAATATACATAGACACACTATATATGTACACATACACACACATATGTATATACATATACTGTATATACTGTATATATATATATATATATATATATACACAACAAATCCAGCCATACACACAAAATTGCAATACACAAATAAACACACGTACATTCAAATGAAAAAGGCACCAACCTTCCAATATACTAAATTACTTTGAAATAAGACGGAAATATGTTTTAATCGAGAACTGCAGCTCATAGTCTGTAATCCCTTCCCAGGCAAACTCTCCTTCCCCTTCGCCTGTCAAAGCAACTCGGTGAAAATAATCGCAGGAAGGAAAATGACAAACTTCCAATTGGGAACAAGATGAACATTCTCTGCCTTTTCGAAGGGAGTTCAGATGTTCAAAATACATACAGTTTAAATTGGAGTGATAAGTGCTCTAGAGACCGTGGATTTCGTCTCTCTGAGCTGGTGAATTTCCTGATCGTTGTTAAAAAGAAAACAGAAGCTTATTTGGAAATAATAAATCCCATATGTCGATCGACAGCTCTACATTATCTCTATCAAAATCAAAATGATTCAATCTCCTCGCTTCTCTCAGTACACACACACACACACACACACAATCATTATATACATATATATATACATACATACATATATATATATATATATACAGTATATTTACATATACATACATATATATATATATATATATATACATATATATATGTATATATATGTATATATATATATATATATGCCTAAGAGATGTCAATTCGTGTCTGGGGTTTGGCCAGATTACATTACCATGCTGGCCAGTGCGGATTTGTGATAGTGGGATATATATATATATATATATGTGTGTGTGTGTGTGTGTATATATATATACATATATATATAAAGTATATATATATATATATATATATATATACGTAAATTAGTATATACAATAACAACAATAGCTATTATATTAACACGCGTAGCGAAGACTAACATTAAATACTTTCCCCAACAAATCTATTAAAAAAAATAATGAAGCAAAAATAATTCTCGAATTGAAAAGAAAAAACAAAAACTTGATGGAAAAAAAATTAACCACAAATAAATTATTTCCAAATCCAAAGAAACGTAGATAAAACACATTCTAATTTACTTAATGGTTTCAATAAGGATGAAATTTGCTAATGAAGCTGAAACACAACTGATAAAAACGGTTAAGCGAAAGCGAATATGTAAAAAGAAAATATCAGGACGAAGTTTAATTCCATAAAACTATACCAACTAGATTGCGTTCAATATTATGTGTAAGTCCCTGAGAAAATGTTTTACTGGCGTTTTATAAAATGATAATCGTTATATATATATATATATATATATATTATATATATATATATATATGTATATATATATATATATACATATATATATACTGTATATATACATATATATACTGTATATATACATATAAATATATATATATATATATATATATATATATGTATATATATATATAATACATAGAGTATTATCTAAAATATGAAATTGGTTAAGATCGATCGAAGGTACGTACATACAGTATACGTTGCATTAAATCATAAGTACTTTCAAGAATTTAAAAAGTATTATATATATATATATATATATATATATAGGAAATGCATGGAAAATCATTAAAAAAACGTAACTACAAATGTTTCTTGGTGAGAGCGATAAACAAAGATATAGAAACGAGCAAAAAACAAGATGATCGATTGGTGCCGATGAGAGAGAGAGAGAGAGAGAGAGAGAGAGAGAGAAGGCTTCACCAAGTCTGACAGATTGCGTCATACGAGTATGTAACAGTAGTGGTAGAAGCAACAGGTGAGAGGAGGAGCATTTCTCTTTCAGTTTTTCATTCCGCTGCCAATTACACTCTTCCTCTTTTCGTCTTGCGTATCCGCTTCTGCCAACAATACTTCATAAACAAAGCTCTTTGCAAAACGGCAGCTTGGGGCGTCGCTCGTCAGCAGTAGCTTGTAATGCCGAATGAATTTTGCAGATGATACTACTCTTTTACAGATGATACTACTCTTTTGCACAAATCCGATTAGCGTTGTATTTTCGGGAGTTGCGATACTCATCGGAGTCGACTTAACTCTTGCATTTTATTCATAAGAATAATAGACTTCGAAAGCCAATGTCAATGCCATCAAAAAAAGAAAGAACATTTCAAAATACAATTGAAAGCGGGTAAAAACAATAGCAAAGCGCTGATGTGTGAATCAGTCATTGTTAGCAACGCTGACGGTTTTTAACTCTAAATATCAATAATGACTAGGTTTAATATTTGGCTATCATCTTTGCTATGTTTTCCCTTTTCGTGTACCTGGTGGAAGGTATGTGACATTTTTGCTTGATTCTTGATTATTACTAGACTATCTTTTCCCTTTTGATCCACTGATGGACGCGAGGTGACATTTTTCCTTGGTTTTTATAAAGATACGTGCACTTTGAAAAATAACAATAATGATATAATAATCATCTTCAATAATTAAACACTGCACCACTTACACTTCTACTCTCTTTAATCTAGTAATCATAACAGTTATGACATCCTGACGACATAACAAATCAATCAATCAAAAAAAAAAAAACTCCCCTCTGACAATACCTGAGACCCGGAGTAACCCGACACACCATCTATCCGAGAGACCAAAGCTCCGGTCTTTCGGTCATCATAATTTCATTATAATTTTCGAGAAACAAACAATAAAAATTAAAGAAAGATCTCAAAATCAAGATGGGAAGTGAAAAATGTCAGAGAGAGCCAGAAAACAACAGCTATCCCACGGAAGCGTTGAGTGCTAATTAACAATCCAGGAATCTCGTTGCAATTAAACGCTTCAAAAAAATCATCTCTAATCAACAATGAAGGAATTCCATTATAAATTCCAACTTTCCTTAAATCTTCATAGTGTCAATCCGGTCGTATTTGAAAATAAAAAAATAACTGCAAGCGAGAATAATGAATTCAAAATATGTATTCATGCAGACAATACAAAATATTTGGGTGGCTACTGGCTCTCTCTCTCTCACTCTCTCTCTCTCTCTCTCTCTCTCTCTCTCTCTCTCTCTCTCTCTCTCTCTCTCTCTCTCTCAGAAAACAAGATTAGATTTTCTTTAGAATGTAACAGTTAAATCTATCTTGAAGCAAAAGCCTTACATTTATTTCTTCTAAAACTACAAGTCTAATCTCTCTCTCTCTCTCTCTCTCTCTCTCTCTCTCTCTCAACGAAGACATAAGCCCGCACGTACGCATGTAATTAGAAAGCAGAAAAAACATCCTTTTTAAATTGTAATACAATTTCACGGGTCATTTCATCATCACAGCCATATTTTTTTTCCTGTTCTCAAAAAAAGAAAAAAAAATATTCCAAGGGCATATTCTCGGTTTGGAGTGAAGAGAAAACTCCCCAAAGGATAAAGAAACGACCCGGCTTATTTCGCGGAAAAGCAAGTGCTTAGCAATGAATTAAAAATGGGAGGGAAGACCTCGTACCGTGCCTCTCTTCTTAAACAACTTGGAAGGGCAAATAGATTCATCCCAGAATTATTCTTTTTTTCTTCCCTATTCTTCTTCTCCTTCCCTCACTGTCTCATTCTCTCTCTCTCTTTATCTTTTTCTTCTGAAGAGGCAGTGATGGCTATTTTCTCTCCTATGCTAAGAAAAATTTATCAAATCAAATATAATTAATGCATGCACTTTTCTAACTTCTCTCTTTCTTCATCTTTCTCTCTCAAGACGACTTATCCGAAGACGTAGTGATGGCTATTTTTACCCTCATGCTAAAAAAAAAATTATATAATCAAATATCATCTTCAAACAATATCCTCTCTTTCTCTTTGTCTCTTTCTCAATTATAAAAATTAACAACGTTCTTTTATAGAAAATATCGGGATTGAAGGAAAAGAATTTATATTTTTAAAATTACTACATCTAATTAACAAATATCAATATCAAAATAATATATCGCAAAGACAAATTATTTATATGCAAGTGATTAAAATTATATATGAGTATATAAATATATATATATATATATATATATATGTATATATATATATATATGTATATATATACGTATATATATACATATATATATATATATATATGTATATATATATGTATATATATATACATATATGTATATATATATATATATATATGTATATATATACATATATATATACATATATATATATATATATATATATATACATATCATACATTCCGTTCCTCTGAATATCTAACAATCCTTGAATATCAGATACACAATGTTGTAAAAATTAATCAAAAGATAATGTTAAAAAACTTCACATAGGCCCATCATAGTCCTTTCACCAGGCAGCTCTTGTTTCTTGTTTCTTCAAGTAAGCAAGATTAAATTTCAGAAGCAAATGAAGCATCACATAGTGATTCTATTAAGAACTGAAACTGAAGGAATAACGCTTTTACTTAATGTAAACTTTTTGTTAAGTGTAAGATTTGAATTTCTTTCTAATTGTGTTGAATAACTGGATTATAAGTATTCCAATTTTAATAGCATAATAAAAATTTACAATAAAGTTTATATATGAATAACAAAGAGTGCGTTTGTACATTTGCGTGTGTATGAATATCAGCTGAAATACATTTTGCTTTTAAAAAGGAAATGATAAAGAATTCCTTTTAATTGTTTAAAATAAACTGATAAAAACTCTGATTTTAATATTCATCTAAGGAAAAATCACAATAATACCAAAAAAAAAAAGGGAAAATAAAAAAAAATAAAAAAAAAAGATTTGCACGATAAGAAAGAATTCCTTTTAATTACCTTAAATAAATTGACAAAATCTCTGAATTTAGTAGTCATCCAAAAAAACAAATTCACAATAATACCACGGAAAAAACCTAGAAACTCAAAAAAAAAAAAAAAAAAAAAAAGAGTAAAAGAGAGTAGCATAAGAAAAAAAACTCTTTAATTGCCAAAAATAAACTGACAGAATCTCAGAATTTAGTCGACATCTGAAAATAAAATTTACAATAATATCACGAAAAAAAGCTTAAAAAAGGAGAATAGAGTAAAATAGAGTAGCACGAGTAAAAAGGGGGAAAGTACCGCTGTTACTCTTTTCATTCCCCATAAACCAATCTTTGAGGGCGAGCTCTCCAAAATCAAATAAAAGCTCGGCGTCGAGGCATGTGTGAGAAAGGCCGATGGAATGTAAACACCGAGCCATATATGCAAGCTTGCATAAAAAGAAAAGAAAAAAAAATGGAAAATAAAGATGTATACAAATCTTGCCGAGATTCTACAGTTGGATGAAGAAATTATTTCGATTTTGTGATTTTCGTCTACTGTATGTGGGAGGTTATAATGATACATTTCTACTATAATAATAATAATAATAATAATAATAATAATAATAATAATAATAATAATAATCTCCCCTATATAATAAAGAGCAAGGTTCTGGCTATATATATATATATATATATATATATATATATATATATATATATATATACATATATATATATATATATATATATATATATATATATATATATATGGACATCACGAACAACCTTCTGGACACCCCGAGGATACACAAGAAACCGAGGAAGACAAAAAACCCGCTGGCGAGATGACTTAAACCATCATAAGCAACAGTGGCACAGAATAGCTTGCGATAGAAGTCTGTGGAGAAACCTGGGGAAGGCCTACATCCAACAAAGGACTTTTGAAGGCTGAAATGATGATGATGATGATGATGATGATATATATATATATATATATATATATATATATATATATATATATATATATATATATATATTATATATATACTGTATTTCTCGTTACGCTCAGCTCTCCCCGTCCCTCTGATAGGAGTGAAAGTGAGTAGCCATATCCTAATGAGAGAGGAGGTGCGTTTGCATGTGTGCATATCTAACTAAATATTTAGCCTCTATTTTTGATGGGTCGCGAAAACTAGTAATAATAATAATAATAATAATAATAATAATAATAATAATAGTAAATATATAAAGAATAAAAAATTGAATAATATTTTTCTAACCAAAAAATGACTAATATTATTAAAAAAAAAAACAAAAAAAAAAAAAACATTGATTCCCGTTAAATTTCATTATCGGAATGACAGCGTCATATTTTCAAACGACAAAAGAATGAAACAGAAAAATAAGGTGGCCAACGCTCCTCTGACTATATGAAAATCGTTAAGTCCTTAATATTCCCTTTTTCCCAGCGGCAGAAAAATCTTGATACCGAATAGAATGAAAATGAAAATGATTAACGTCATCAAACCCTAAAATAATACCACAAAATCATGTCTCTGCTGCCAAGGGAGGAGAGGCTCGTCTCTCACAGACCAGGAAACACCCTGATTCTCTGACATTACAGACAAGGTCCCAAGGGTAATTCTCTGACAAAATAAGGAAATTCTCTGATTATGTGAGAACACAGACCAGGTACCAGAGAAACTCTCTTAATCTCTGACCATACGGATCAGGTACTAGGGAATTTCGCTGACAACTTAGAGCATATACAAGGGAAATTATTCATCAACACAGACCATGTACCAGGGAAATTATTGATCAACACAGACCAGATAGCAGGGAAATTCTCTGACAGCACAGACAACGTACCAGGGAAATTCTCTGATTCTATGGCAACGCAGACCAGGTACCAGGGTAATTCCCTGACAACACAGACCAGGTACCAGGCAAATTTTCTGACAACACAAACCAGGTACAGGGGAAATTCTCTGATAACAAAGACCAGGCACCAGGGAAATTCTCTGACAACACAGACAAGGTACCAGGAAAATTCTCTGGCATCACAGACCAGGTACTAAGGATATTCTCTTATTCTCTATCCTATGACAACACAGACAAGGTACCAGGGAAATTCTCTGGCATCACAGACCAGGTACTAGGAATATCCTCTTATTCTCTGACAACACAGACCAGGCACCTGGAAAATTTTCTGACAACACACACCAGGAACCAGGCAAATTCTCTGATTCTCTGACAACACACACCAGGTAACAAAGGGAAATTCTCTGACAACACAGAACAGGTACCAGGCAACTTCTCTGATTCTCTGACAACACACACCAGGTACCAGGGAAATTCTCTGATTCTCTGACAACACACACCAGGTACCAGGGAAATTCTCTGATTCTCTGACAACACACACCAGGTACCAGGGAAATTCTCTGACCCTTTCGGATTAGGAGATATGACGCCAAAATGAATTCTGAAAATTT
>NC_090726.1:185492864-185510386 GCF_036898095.1 Palaemon carinicauda
CTCGGAAAAGTTTCCTGCTATCTGATTGGTTAGAATGATCTTGTCCAACCAATCAGCGAGCAAGAAACTTTTCCGAGCTAAAAGGGCACCCCTGCGAGTCGGTGCAAATCTGCCTCACTAAAAAGAATTGACTATAGGAGAAGAATGCCAAGAAAACATCCTACTTGAAGGCCTGGGATTACTTTTTAGAAGAAAAGAGAAAAGTAAATAACAAAAATATATGCTCCTTCGAGTTATCTCGTCTGCCTTTTCTCCAATAAACTTTGAAAGGGGGAGAGGGAGAGGAATACAAACTTTTGAGGACCGGGACCAAGAACTTCTCTCGGGAGCCAAACTTGCCGGCAAAGTCTAACACTGAAGATTGGTAGATTAATTGCTATCCTAATATGATGGTAAAATCCAACTAAGGATTTTTTTTTTTTCGTTTCTAAGGGTAGGATGAAGTGGTTGCGTAAGTTTGGTGTAATTTCATTACATGTATACGAAGCGGAAATTAAATTATAAAAATCATTAAAGAACAGTTTTCTTACCGTCTTGTTCGCTAGAAACAATAACAACCTATTGTTTCTAAGAATCACTCATCTTAATTCAGTAAACTTCACTCCCATTCAAAAGTCACCTTTCCTTTATAATGTCAAGAATATTCATATGAAACAAAACTCAATTTCCCTATTTCGTTTCGATAACCTGTACTCCAATTCAACAAAATTTCCACAAGGAAACATCTAAAACAATCGTTCAATGTTGCCGAGAGTTTTGTCAGCTGAATGATAAATATTGAAGCGAATCGAACCGCAGTGAAACATGAAATATGATACTGAAGGGAAGAACTGTGTTGGTCCTCAGTTCGTCAACAACGAAATTACTTCCTTGGAAATCTAAAAAAAAGAAAATGACGTCTATCTCGAAGAAATAAAATTGAACTTATAACCCATTAATTTTATTGAATGCTTTTAATTCCATTCACAAGACAATAAAGAATAAACAAATTAATATATTAATCTTCCCACTAAAGTAATTTCTATGAAAACAGCGTTTATCAATCATATCAAAGTGAAACATATGAATTACCAATTCTTTAATAAAAAAAAAAAACAAGAGGAAGAAACACTTGTTTATCAAAGAGCAACCAATCACCTCTTCCCTTCAAATCATGAAAGACAAATTGATCGTTAGGGCGAACCGCAATGAAAACAAATCCTGCACCGCTGACATTAGAGGGAGAACGGACGACTTTCTGTCACGCGGACGGGACCTGTCTCTCTATTCGACATTCACGGGAAACACAAGACTGTTCAAAAACACGGTTTATTAAACTACACATCGGAGCTCTAAATAAGATTTTGCTCTGGAAGGGTAATGATGATTAAACAAATCGAATTTATGATGCATCGCTCCGTATTTGGCGCTTTTCAAAGTGGGGTTTTACCAAACATCAAACATGAATTTCCTGTTTTCCCAAAACCCCCAAACTAGGTAATAAGCGATGTTCATCAATTTGGAAATTTCGCACTAATGAACTTTTGTTCATTATTTCACATGCATGGGTAAAAAAAAAAAAAGAATTTCCAGGAAATTTTATATCTATGACTGCATGTACGCGAACAATTTGAAAGAGACCATTTTCGTCTGAAAGAAAGAAAATATTGAATTCTCCCCCTACGTCAGTGCAACAGGATTCAGGTACATAGGTTCTGCAATGGCAAGCACTGAGCCCTCTCTTTAAACGCATCAGAAAAGGATTAAGTCCTATGGATGCAATAAAGTTCAAGGCGCACAAATACTTCCCTTCCAAGTAAACATGAATTTTACACCGCGCTGAGAAATAGTAGTACTTAACTGTTGCGGGATTTCAACGTTAATACCGCGAGAATTGAGCTCAAAGGGAATTTGATGTTTTATCTAATAAATCTGAAATAATTGAGCTCAATATAAATTTCATATTTCATCTAATAAATCTAAAAGAAATAAGTAAATCATCGCACAACATGCAGCTTCAGTACCAGCTATTGCAGAGCTCGACCACATTTCCATTTTCTCTAACTTTAAGGGGAAACATAAATATTCTTGGAAAACAAGAGGGCTGGAGTATGCCAGGTCACCTCCAGGGATCTCATACTCACCAGGATTGGAGACCCACTCCTGTAGAGCCTTCTGTAGGCGTCGCACGTGCAGGGGTTTGGAGGCCATGCCGACGAGGGCCATGATCTCTAGAAATTCTTCTTCTCCTGCTTCGCACAACTGTTGAACGTCATCGCCTCCTGCGGAAACAAAAAAGACATAACACATCGGAGGTGCGAACTTTTGTATGTGGGTTGGGTAATACAGTAAAATGCAAATTTAAAATTATATGAAATGCACTCGGTATAAAGGTATAAATGTGCAAACAGTGATATGAGCACACAATTACATGTATATGGGTTTAAAATCCCTAACCTTTGTTCAAGTTTGGTTATACATACATACATACATACATACATAAATATATATATATATATATATATATATATATATATATATATATATATATATATATATATATATGTATTCACACATACATAAATATGTAAATATATTTATACATACACACATGTATATATATATATATATATATATATATATATATATATATATATACATATATATATATATATATATATATATGTATATATATATATATATACATGTGTGTGTGTGTGTGTTTACTGCGTAGCATAGCCCACGGCTCAAATCGAGACCAATAAGCCATCAACCAGTTAGCCGACCTGTAAATGGGTCCTAGAGCCCTCATATATCAGGAAAAGGGCTTGGGGTTAGTCCATTCTTCCCTTGATACTTCTACAGAACCAAATATTCTCTATTGGGCAGAACTAATTGCAAGAATACTAGCTATCTTCTTAACTTCACTTTAAAAAATGCATAAAAAAAACGGTAAATGTTTAGTAACATTTATTCCAGGAATTTTACCGTTTTAAAAAAAGGAGTGATATTACGATCACCAACCCGTAAAAGATAATAACCAAGTATTGTAAAATTACGGTCGCCTGTATTTTACTGAAATACGGCTGAGAACAGTAGATTTTTTACGGAGAATTTCTGTTTAAAATTACGTTTTTTTTACTGTGTTTGTAGATTATTTTTTCCCGTCATATACACATCTGAATTATCTGACCTGAAAATTTCGACTGTAGCCCTGTCGGAATTTCAAAGACAGATTACTGAATGTGGCTGATTAAAATCACATGGTCAATTTCATTCCCATTAAATGTGCTTCTGTACATTTCGAATTAACAATTGACTTCTTCCAGACTACTTGATTCAAGACATTTGATAGTGTCCAGGTAAATGTCGATCATTGACCGGCATAATATCCGAATGCGATCTATTTGTGATTCTTTAGAATATCCGGTTATGGTCCTTTCGAATATGAGGTTACAGTCTATTCAGGTGTCCGGTATTGGTGCCTTTGGATACACAATTGTGGTTGAAAAGTTGACCTCAAGAACATATAGTGTTACTATTATCATTATTATTATTATTATTATTATTATTATTATTATTAATATTATTATTATTATTATTATCATTATTACTATCATTATTATTATTATTATTATTATTATTATTATTATTATTATTAAGCTACAACCCTAGTTGAAAAAGAAGCTATAAGCCCCATTGATCCAACATGGAAAAATAGCCCAGTGAGGAGAGGAAATAAGGAAATAAATGACCTACGAGAGAAGTAATGAACAATTAATATAAAATATTTCAAGAACAGTAACAATATTGAAATAGATCTTTCATAAATAAAATATAAGGAGAGACAATTGCAACTCCGATTTCCGCAGTTATAAAATATATAAAATCGCAAAAATAATATCAAATCGTCTCTCGCCATTTTGCTAATTGTTATGGAACTCAATACTTATAAGCAGCATTTGCACTGAGGTAAATATTGCCTGGCAAAACATGTAATAGCGAAGTCTGTATGTAATCTTTACATTATCGCATCATCTCGAGTTATTTAATATATTGCAACTATATTTCAATTGTGGAGAATACATTACATATTAGATTTTCTTTCGTTTAAAAAAATCTTGGGTGGTTTTTAGTCTCTGGTATTTAATTAAAATGAAAGGTTTACTTGTGTTTTGATGTATAAATACTTATCAATTGACCCCATTTGTCTAAAGAAAAAAAAAAAGTCATAATAGCATAATTCTAAAAAAACCCTCCCGTATTTATTTTCAAAACTGAATTATGATTTCAAAGCCAACAACAATATAACAGAGTTGCTAAAATTAAATAACAAGAAACTAACACTAACTGTGAATCAAATTACCCGCTCGAATAAAGCACGATTTGTGTCTCCGATTAAAGATGTTATTTACATTCTTGCAACAAAAGTTCTCTTTTTTTCTACCGAGAGAAATAATTAATTTAACAGAGAATGCAGAGCAAAAAGGCATTTTCCTCTTATTAGAGAATTGCGTGCTTAGTTCTTCACAGTTCGCTAGAAGAAATTAAGCTCGTCCATTCTTTAGGAAGAAAGAAAATTATTTGGTTTCGGATTATTTAAATTTTAATTCGAAGGAAATCTAAACTTATCCTGCTAAAGATTTTCACGCACATTTCTTTGTTTATTTTTTCCTTCATAATGCTACGTCAAGTTTTTTTTCTTCACATTTAGTAGAACTTCAAAAGTTCAAACTCGCAGCAATTGTTTCTATGTTGATCAGGCTTACATAAATCCTTTCATAGTTTATATATCAAATATCTGTTTTAATGTTGTTAATGATTTTGAAATATTTTACTTTAATTTTTCATTACTTCTTATATCGTTTATTTATTTCCTCATTTCATTTCTTCACTGGGATATTTTTCCCTGTTGGAGCCCTTGGGCTTATAGGATCTTGCTTTTCCACAACTAGGGTTGTAGCTTGGCTAATAATAATAATAATAATAATAATAATAATAATAATAATGTAGGTAGAGATTATTTAGACGGAATAAAACGTCATACTTTTCTACTGCCTTTTTTTTTTATTAATCATAAAATTCTTTGATATCAAGTCAAACATAAGCTTTCCAATCACCAATCACTTAACTTTCATAACTATTTCGAATAATGTTTTTTATTCATATTGAATTTTGGAAAACTTGGAGATTTGGTTAATACTCTCAACATGATGTCACAAATGTTAAAAATTACCATTTCAATATTATACATTCATGTATTCGCTTTCATATGCAGGTTGGTGATCTGGTGCGTGGGGTATAGTGAATATACATCGAGAAAGCACTACATGTAATTGTTCAGTGGCTACTTTCCTCTCTGGTTACGGTTCATTTTCCCTTTGCCTACTCATACACCGAATAGTCTGGCCTATTCCTTACATATTCTCCTCTGTCCTCATATACCTGACAACACTCAGATCACCAAACAATTCTTCTCTCAAGGAGTTAACTACTGCATTGTAATTGTTCAGCGGCTAATTTCCCTTTGGTAAGGGTAGAAGAGACTCTTTAGCTATGGTAAGCAGCTCTTCTAGAAGTACGCTCAAAAATCAAACCATTGTTCTCTAGCTTTTGGTAATGCCATAAGCCATAGCTTCTGTACCATAGTTTTCCACTATCTTGGGATAGAGTTCTCTTGTTTGAGGGTACACTCGAGTACACTATTATATCTTGTTTCCCTTCCTCTTCTTTTATTAAGTTATAGTTTATATATTAGAGATCTAATTTAATGTTGCAACTGTTCTTAAAATATTTTATCTTAATTGTTAATTACTTATCTTGCAGTTTCTTTATTTCCTTGTTTCCTTCTCTCGCTAGGGTAGTTTTCCCACTTGGAGCCCTTGGGCTTATAGCATCCTGCTTGTCCAATTAGGGTTTGTAGCTTAGTTTGTAGTAATAATAATAATAATAATATTAATAATAATAATAATTATAATAATAATAATAATAATAATAATAACAATAATAATAATAATAATAATAATAATAATAATGTGTCTATAAAACATTGTTTTTCAAACCTTAGATATATCAGTGAACCGGACAATATCTTATTGAATACCATGAAATATGTGTTAAGAATATGCGCTTGAAAACAAACGAAAATATGTTCGTAAACTGTGCCGGATAATAAGCGCTCACTGGTCAAGTATGTTATCTTAGCGTGTTCTAAAAAGAGCGGGCCACGCATGTAAATGTACACAATGATTGAGCACAAAGGGACGGGCAGATAACTGTCAACGCCATTTGAAGATATTGCTGTACATAAATAAGACGATGCTTTATCTTGCACGTTAGTTAACAAGGCTGCTTTGCCTCCTAACGTAAATCAAGTATGCTTTTAGCAATGAGATAGCAAAAGGGTACACTCGGGCGCACTATTCTATCTTATTTCTCTTCCACTTGTTTTGTTAAAGTTTTTAGGGTCTATATAGGAAATATTGATTTAAATGTTGCTAGAGTTTTTGAAATATTTTATCTTTCCATTTTTCCTTTCCTCACTAAGCTATTTTACCCGTTGAAGCCCTTGGGCTTATAGTATCTTGCTTTGTCAACTAGGGTTGTAGCTTAGCAAGTAATAATAATAATAATAATAATAATAATAATAATAATAATTAAAGGTATAACTGACATTTAAAGTGTAGATTTTCCTTTCTAATCAATAAATATTTATTTATTTATTTATTTATTCTTTTGCGGAAGAAAATAAAAGCAAAAGAACTTAACGAGAAAAATTCAAGTCCAGAGTGTCACTTCTAGAAGACTATGAGCAACAAAGACTACTTATCAACAAATCCTTACTTTATGCGTGACAGCTCGTCTCAAAGATACAAGAAATGCAATAAAGATATCAACAAGACCTATTCGTAGACATATCAAAGAAACGGAAACTCAGCTAAGGATGTCAGCACAACCTTGCTATATACATAAACTCTAATTTGTCTCGATGTAAACTGCTAAGAACATAAATACATTCTTGCTTTAAGCTTGTAATTCGCGCCAAAGATATTGAGGCTACTAAGAATATAAGCATGACTTTGCATCACGGGTCTATTCTAATGCATGGTAATAAATTGAAATTGAATACCGAATACAATCTACTTTGCATGTAGACTCAATTTCATCCCAATCTAAATTGCTAAGAATGTAAACTCAACTCGCTTTAAATATAGACTCAATCCTGATTCAAACAAACTGAATCTCAGCTAGGAATTTAAACTCAGCCTGGTTTACATTTAGTCTCAATTCCGTGTCAAATCCAAACTGTTAGGAAATTAAACCCGACTTGCTTTACACGTAGACTCAATTTCGGTTCAAACAAACCAAATCTAAGCTAGAAATTTAAACTCAGCCTGGTTTACATGTACACTCAAACTGCTTTACATGTAGCCTCAATTCCGTGTCAAACCCAAACTGTTAAGAAACTGAACCGAACTTGCTTTACAAGTAGATTCAATTTCGATTCAGACAAACCCAATCTCAGCTAGGAATTGAAACTCAGCCTGGTTTACATCTAGACTCAATTCAATGTTAAACACAAACTGGTAAGAAATTAAACCTAACCTGCTTTACATGTGCACTAAATTTCGTTCCAAACAAACTGAAATTGCTAATTATATAAAGAAGACCTCCTTTACATGTAGACTGTAATTAGAGTTTATTATTGTACTATAAACAATAACTCAGGATGCTTAATAAATACAGTAGACTAACTTGCATTATGAAACACTCTACTAAAAAATATCCCAGAAATTGCAAAGTGAAGATTCGAATTCCTGCAAAACGAACTGAAACTCTACTGTAACCTTTCTCTGCGCGTAGAAAATATATTCTCTCAAAGAAATGCAGCGAAAACACGTAGAAGCTCAGGATACAGAAATTTTCTTCACAACACAACGCATATGAAACTAAAATCTGTTACTCATTCGTCGTTCTGTGAAGCTATGTTTACTTAAAAAGAAGCTACACCATTTTTCAGCTAGTTTCTGAAGCTTATGAAAATGGAATAATGATGTTATAAATTAGAATGATCTAAATGGCCTTTCTGGAAAAACTCAAAAACGGAAACATAGAATAATCAACGATCTTTTCCTTCAGCCAACACGGAGGTGAAGGGACTTTTCTCTAACAAAGTGTTCTCACGTCGTCAAATATATCTAGTCTTGTAGGAAACAACACCTAGTTCGCAACTTAAATTACTATTTTTCAAATAATATTTTAAATGTCAAAGACTTCCAAGGCAAATATATCAAAATAGCAAGCAGTTAGCAAGCTAAAAAGGCTTAGTTAATTTTTTTTCTATGTAAGACATCGTGCATGAAGACGAAGGCAGCTTCTAAAAGTGTCCTGCTTTTGAGTTATGAAATTGAGTTATGAATTTGTAATCCAGCTCAATTCACATAAATTCAAGTCTATTCAAAAGAAGTGATGTTAATCTCAATCTCAGAGCCAGGTGGCTGGTATAGTATAGTAGAAATCAGTAGTATAATTAACCAAGAAATTACAGCAGTTTCTGGTGGGAGGAAAAAAAACCTTATAATGAAATCCTTCGTCTTCCTTAACTACAATTACGACATCTGAGTTATTAAAGTAAATTCTAACCCAACTTCCGTCACTTAACGTTGAGAACTACTTTGCTACTGCAGTTACTCGCATCTGCAACTTAAGTGAAGAGACGAACGGAAGTTAGAGTCTTGAAAAGTCTACGGGATTTGCACTTCAAAGTTGGGCCCTGTCAATAGCTGCACATATTGAGGAGCAAAGGTCTGGTTCTAGCTTAATATGGTGAAACCCCTCCAAATCCCCCTAACCGATAATAATAATAATAATAATAATAATAATAATAATAATAATAATAATAATAATAATAATAATAATAATTATAATAAGAAAAATATCGCGTTAATGATGCTATCAAATACGTTTACCCAATTGCTCCATTTTATGTTATTCATGTAATAAAACTAACATGGAACGTCTTTCATATTGCAATAAATATATACAACATACAGTATATCTGAAGTTTTACAAATCTGAGTTTTCACCATCGAATAAAGGCCAATCTTAGCATTCATCAATTTAAGCTTAATTAAGGGTGATGTACGAAATATATTCAAAGTATAAGTCTTTTTATAGTTTATATATGATATATCTGTTTTGATGTTAGTTTTTAAAATAATTTATTGTTAATTTGTTCTCATAGGTTAATTATTTCCTTATTTCGTTTCCTCACTGGGCTATTTTTCCCTGTTGAAGCCCTTGAGCTTAGAGCATCTTTTCCAAATAGGGTTGTAGCTTAGCTAATAATAATAATAATAATAATAATAATAATAATAATAATAATAATAATAAATCTATAAGCTTCATAAAAGAAGATATTAGAAACAGGAGAATTAAAAGTCCTTGGCTCCTAAAATTGCTTAGAGCCTTTTATCTTTACATGTATCTAATAGTTAAATTTGTAATTGTTATTTCGATTAGAATATGGAATTAACAAGTCAATCATGAAAGGCAAAGACTTACTCACACTCATTCACAAAAGTTCCAGGAATTAGACTACAGCGAAATAGGGTTAATTGTACCTAAACAAAATTATATCCATCACTTTCAGCGTTAGCACACATACTAAAGATAATATGGATGGTCCCGACTAGTACAGCTTCGCTGTTCATGGCGATAAACATTATCCTTTAAAGGTTTAAAGGCCGCTCATGAATGGCAGAGGCAAGGGACAGTGCCCGATCAAGTAGGACAATACCTTAGAGACTGACCATATATCCCATATGATCAGCATCCAGGCTGGGACCAGGGAGGACCAGGCAATGGTTGCTGATGACTCAGCAGATAGACCCATAGGCTCCCCAAAATACCACATCCTTAGCTCAAAAGGATAGTGAGGTTGCAGCGATCAAATAAAAGGAAGGAACAGCATCGAAGCCGTGGAGCTTCATTAGGGAGAAGAGCTTTCTTTTGGGTAAAGCAGTGACTCGAAAATCGTAAAAGCTTCACGTGAAAAAGAAGAAAAATAAAACCATGATCAACTGAAGCTTTGCATTTAGACAAAGGCAAGACTGGCGTTGCACAGCCTGAGGGAAAAAACAACACTGAATGTTGTACAGATTTACACTTAACGTAAGGGATGAACACCAACGTATTAAGAAAGCAATACTGAATAAAAGCATTATGGGGGATGAACAAAACTTAAAGCTGTAAAGCTTAACATTTAAGGAAAAGGGGTGAACAATAAGAGGAAGGGGTGAAGTATGATTACTTAATTAAGGGAGAACGGCAATGCTCCGGCAAAGCTTAAGAATCAACGAGAGGGTGAAACAACAATAACCCAATAATACTTTGCATCGGAAACAAGTGTAAACAATTGGCATAACCAGATAAAACGTGCAATTAAAAGCAGATCAATGAGGAGAATCATCTGTATTAAACGCTGAAAAATGGCAGATATTTTCGGCTGAACTTTTATTCGTGAACCAGAAGCTAGCAACTAAGATTTACATATTTCGTAAGAACAAGAAAATCTACTCGAGTTCCTTTGCATTTCTAGAATAGTTTTGAAAATCTGTTTTCAATTGGTAATACTTTGAATTAAGAGCATATGTGACGCAGGTTGGTCAAGGTGATGACGTAATAACTCCTCAGAAACTAAAACCGTGGTAGCTTGTTTACTGTCCAAAATGACCTTGAAAAATCTCATTAAGGGACTAATAAAGTTTACAAAATTAATCAAGAAGATTTCTCGCTGTAAAATCGCACAAACTACAAAGAAAAATTATCTTTAGATGAACTTGTATTGCTAAAACCAGATTAAGAATAACCCCAGGCAACATTATTGTCATGGTCAAATTTCTCAGCGCAGACAGCAATACATCTGTAATTTCAAATCATTAAACATCATAGCTTCAAAATATTTACAATTACTGAAAACATTGGTTCCAAAGAAAGTTTATGACGCTTTGAATGATGGTCAGGGAATATACATAGTCAAACCATTACTGTATATAGTACTGTAGACAGGGCAGTCTCAGTAAATTACATAAGGTGTGCATAATCACTCTAATGATTCGAGTAATTCATCACAATATAAGTGAAAATAAAAACAAAGAAAGCCAATAGTATTCAACTTGAAAAATAATTAGGTTATATAAAGGTGTATGTATGTATATATATATATATATATATATATATATACACATAAATACACGCACACACATATATATATATATATATATATATATATATATATATATATATGTATATACATACATACATATATATACATCTATATAAATATATATATATATATATATATATATACATCTATATATATATATGTATATATATATATATATATATATATATATATATATATATATATATATATATACATATACAGTATGTCTAATGCAGTTTTCAAGAGGAAGCATGCAAAGCTGTTCAAAACATACAGGAAATTACGTATTTATTTACTCCAATCAAGCAACATATTCTACTAAAGGAAAGATGTAAAAATTTAGAGAAAAAACATTTAATTACTTACAATGGTTGGAGTCAAATGTATAAAGTCTGAGCGTGTTAAATAGAAGGGCATACTACACGACACAAACGCACACAGAATAAATGAATGAATGAATATATATATATATATATATATATATATATATATATATATATATATATATATATATATATATATATAGTAATAATTCAATTATATAAATTTAACAGGTTTATATGAGCCTCCAGTATATATTCAAAATAAAATAAAGAAAACTGAATTTAAAATGGCAACAGTATCATTAAGCGGATATTTTTTTCTGAAGTCTCCACAATTAACTAATAACGATAATGAAGAAAACACAATTTGCGACGAATATAAAGATAAGTTTAGTCAAGAAAATCTAATCAAAGTAATGAAAATAGAGCCAAATACCCTAAAATTTAGTCTCAAGTACATGTTAAATATAAATAAAATTATATGAACTGGTGGTTATGAAAGTACTATGATAAAATATACTAAAAACGTTATACACGATGCCTCCCGCCTACGTTTGTACCCAGAATGCTGATAGCCTTGAAGATTTAATTTTCTTTCCAAAAGTTTCATATAACAGGTTTATTTGTTGACACGTGTGACTGGACAACCGGTGGAAAATGCGAACTAGGAAAAAAAAGAAAGAAAAAAAAACATCCAATATTGATAGGGGAAAATTTCAATTTTACTTTCAAAATATGTCACGGGATCAACTCCATAAACAAAAGTGACAATTTGCAATAGCATTGTAATAAATCTAAATAATAATGGAATCATTATAGAAACTTAACTACTGTCAGATTCAAGTGGCATCGCACCGGCAGGAGCGTCCAAAACAAAACATACCCAAGGGGTCAGGTGCGAGCGGCAATGGGCCGAAACGTGGCATCAGAGAATTCGTGGGTAAATGAGGAATGGATAAATATATTCATAAAAAAGATATAAACAATATCCTAAAATTTTATGTTTCTGATATGATTTTGATTTACCATTTACAATTGGAAACATTTACATAATGAGTCGAAAAAGGATTCAAAGTTGATTTAGTGTAGCATTTTAGATAAATAAAGGTAAAAAGATTATGCAAATTTGGTTATTACAAAAATAGAAAGTGTGTTTGCGCAACACTTTTTTTTTTTAAATATGAAAAAATAAACATTAAAAATTTTTCAATATTCTCAAAACTTATTAAATAAACAATAAAAAAATTTCTAATTCTCAAAACAAGTGTAAACTATATAACTGTACAAACGCGAAAAATTGATAATTCAATATTTCTTATAGAATAAATAGTTATAAATAAAAATACAACTTAAGTTGAAAAGTCCTCATAGAGCCAAAATATGAAATATAAAGCTTTAATAACCACGACATGAAGGAAATTATAACTTGAATAATACGCTCAGAGCAAGGCTAAACTTTGGGCGACTTTTATTAATCAGATTTGAAAACCCATGGGAAAACATGACAACAAAAACTTACTATGTTTAAAAGGAAATCCACCAGAACATAAAAAAAAGGAACAATTGCATATAAACATAACAAAAACTGACTATTTTTGATAGTAAATCCCTCAGAACATAAACAAAAATCTAAAAAAGGAACACTTCCATAAAATAAAACATAAACTAAAAATACAAGGGATATTTAATTAATACACTTACCAAATGAGTAATGAAAACTCAGTTCCAGGTCCTAATGTAATATCTCAGTCTTTTAGAACAAATGCTTAAGAGTCTAAGAAAAACTTACCTTAGCAAACACGAGGATGATAAACTTTCTGATCTGGGCAGGGAAAGCGATGCAAAAAAATAAGGAAACTAGACATGCAAAAAGGCAAGATCCCTTTTTTGTACTGAACCGGGTGCGTTCATTGTTCATGTAGTAAACTTACCTGAACCCAAAATCAAGCTAACCTCTTAAGGGTAAACTTCACTCTAGATTCAGATAAAAAAATATCTTTGAAAGGAACATGGCCGCTAGGCCCTAAGATAAAATAATTAAAATTAATAAAATAAGCATTGGAAGATGATTCTACCAATCCATTGTAATCATCATATATCACTCGAAATAAAAAATTTAGCATCAGTCACCCCATTTTTTTTTGTTCTGTTTCAATCATGTCACACAGACAACACCGATATTTTAAGAAATGGAGACTATACTGACTGTAATTTCATAATGACCTTTCACGCTACCTTGACTGATGAACGTGTCGTAGTAGTTCAGGAGGTTCGCTCGCTGCAACACGCGGTACAGCTGAAGCTCCGACTCGTTGGTGGGTTGTGACGTCACGGCCACTGTAAGCCAATCAGAGAAGACCTTGGTTAGTCAATGGGACAGACATGTAGATTATGATATCATAGGATTTTTTTTCTTTCCAGGATATAAACTATTCGTATTGACAAAGCTAAATGGATGAATATTTATATTTATAATAATTTTCCTTCAGTTATAGTTGAAGATTATAATTATGTAGCCTATATTTATATCTCTAGCTATATACGCAATATATATATATATATATATATATATATATATATATATATATATATATATATATATATATATATATATATATATATATATATATATATACTAATGAACACATACTTACAATTTACAGAATAATCTTAATACTGGTAATTAACCATTTCTAGATTAGGTTATCGTAAAATTACTGTTGTTAAAAAACCTACCGTATCTTAAGATAATAGTAATAATAATATCAGTAACAACAACAACAACAATAATAATTATAATAATAATAATAATATTGATAATAACAATAATAATAATAATAATAATAATAATAATAATAATAATAATAATAATAACGTCCACAAGGATATCCAATTCGTAGAAATGCTCAATGACATTCCATAACAAATCAACAAATACAAAATAAAAAACATTTTGGCTTAGGAAAATGTGGCATTTGGCGTGGTACTGGACAACATGTAAATAAAAAGCAATTCTCTCTCTCTCTCTCTCTCTCTCTCTCTCTCTCTCTCTCTCTCATATATATATATATGTATATATATATGTATATATATATGTATATATATATATATGTATATATATATATATATATATATATATACTGCAAGTTATAACCAGGATTTTTATCTAAAATTTAAATGAAAATTATTGATACAAAATGACCAATGATTTATTGTGCTTGAGGTAATCCCGCATGTACACACACCTCATACATGCAGAAATTGTGTGTGTGTATATATATATATATATATATATATATATATATATATATATATATATATATATATATATAAATAAATATAATATATAATATATATATTATACATATATATAAATAAATAAATATATATATATATATATATATATATATGTATATACATATATATATATATATATATATATAGAGAGAGAGAGAGAGAGAGAGAGAGAGAGAGAGAGAGAGAGAGAACTGTTACTCAAATAAAAAAAAAGGCAATATTGCGTTCACTGGAAATTTAATACCTTTCTTTTTTTTCATCATAATATTTAAACCGATTCTTTACAGCTTTGTAAAGACAAGAAATTGAGAAACTCCTACGTTTGTTAGGGTGGTGAACTCAACTCTCAATTATAACTGAATGAAAAAAAATATATAGAAAATACATTCTTTATCTTTAGGAAAATACATAACAATTCAAATCTTTTTTTTTTTTTTTTAAGAAATGAAAATATAGCTGTTGGGAAAGTCTTAATCCAATAGTGGCTGGCTGGGATTTTTCATATCGCACACAATATCTTGTTATTATAAATAAAAATATTTTATTGGTCACAATAACCAGACAAGCGGCGTCGTCATACAATGCAATTCAATTGGCTAAACTACACAATGGCTTTACCAAATAACAATCCCAAGGCTTTTCATAACAAGCAAAAGGGAAAAGAGTAACGAGCGCAAAAGTTATGCTAAAACAAACATGAAAAAAAAGAAAAAAATATATGTATAAAAACACTATCTTTCGATATCTTTTCACCGTCTATTGTTTCTCTTTGTGCCAGATAAAATTTCTTTACCATCTTTTATAAATTTATAAATGACCATTTTCCACTTCAATTCCTGGTGTATATATCTATTTTTTTTCAAGTGTTTGTTTACTATATCTATCGACCTGTAATCTGATTTTTATTACCTTCCGTATAATAGGAAACGCATCGTAACATTATCTATACCATATTACATTTCAAGTAAGGAAATAAACTTTGTTTACATTCAACATATGTTCTTTCAATTGATCGAGTCTTTCACATTGATTTTCAACATGATGAAACATTATTATCATTTGTTTACCTTTTATAAAACCACAACAGATCCTACCTTCAACCTCCTCTGGGTGTCCGTCCATCCCCGTGGACAGTGAAAGAGAAGGGCGCCGTATTTACACCTCCAGCATTCCTTCTCTAGGTATCTTTTCCACGATCCTATATATTTCTCTCTCTCTCCCTCCTCCTTCCTCTCAACCTATCTATCTACACTCGACACACAGGAGCGGTAACGTCACACTAAACACAAAAACCGAACGCCACTAAATGGTTCACCCTTGATAGACACGTGGTGAGCTTCCTGCTACCGGTCGGGTTTTAGTTGTAGAGGGAAGACGCCGGGGTGAGGGGATGGCAGTGGGGGTAACTGAGGAAAAGCGGGAGTTGGAGGGGGTGCAACCCATTGTGAAGCCGAGGCCTGGGAGGAGGGTGAACCCAGGGGGGGATAACGCGTGCAAGGGGGGGTAAGTGTTGAGAGAAGGCGGGGGAAAGATGAGGGTGAAGGCGATGTTGACCAATGAAAGAGAGCGAGAGATGAAAAACGAAACGGATTGGTAGACCTGGAGAAAAAGGGGAGGGATGAATGAGAAAAAGGAGGGTGGGAGGAAGAAGAGGCCGAAGCGAGGTAGAGGGAAAAAAAAAGGTGAGGAAAAATAAGGTAATATTCAAATGTAAGCGTAACGGAATACGCTTCAGGACGACCAAGGAAATAAAGCCTAGAGAGACAGACGCTGGGAAGCGATGTTGCTCCAGTTCGAGTAGAGAGAGAAAAAGAGAAGGGGAGGGAGAAAGAGTTTAAAGGGAATAAGTAGAAAGGGAGGAGAAACTATAGTCTGACCGAGTGGTGGAGAGAGAGAGAGAGAGAGAGAGAGAGAGAGAGAGAGAGAGTAGATGAAAAGCAGAACAAGGGCAAAACGTGGGGGAGATTAGGAGAGCAATAAGGCATGAGGTCCTTTAAAAAGGACATTACAAAAAAACCGAGGTTAGGGAGAGGGTGAGACCCCACCCGGCGGGAGGAATGAGGAAAGGGGGGGGGGGGAGATCATACTGAGGAAAGTGAGCCAACTGCATTGAGATGGGGGATAGAGGGGGGGAGACTGAGGAAAGATCTGGGGGGTGGCTGGAGGGTGGGGATCGGGGCACGTGCTGGTGAGAGAAGTGAAGGAACGTTTTGGGTACCACGTGCAGACCCAGGGTAGACCCAAAAGGGACCCGCATCAGCGGTTAACGTGATGGATGGAGGCCCTCAAGGTAGAAGGGGGGAAACAAGGGTGGCACCTTGGGAAGGAAATGCACCTATGCAATAAAAAAAAAAGATTCATTCACATTCAAATGCTGATAACGTTTAAATCTCTCTCTCTCTCTCTCTCTCTCTCTCTCTCTCTCTCTCTCAGATATACAAACTTGTATATTATTATTATTATTATTATTAGCTAAGCTACAACCCTAGTTAAAAAAACAAGGAAAAGCTCAAATGAAGACAGGAAATAAAGAAATAAATAAAATGCAAGAGGAGTAACGATCAATTAAAATATTTTAAGAACAGTAATCAACATTAAAACAACTCTTTCATATAAAACCTTTCACATTATATATATATATATATATATATATAATTTATATATATATATATATATATTATGTATGATATATATGA
>NC_090726.1:185518386-185534336 GCF_036898095.1 Palaemon carinicauda
AGAAGACTGACAACGTCTTAAGATTCCCGTTGCATAAAACCTAAACTTTATGGAAGCTTTAAAAATTCCAAACCGGTCAAAAGTGACGTAAAGTCCGAAAAAAAGAAAATGTTGGAAAAAAATCCAGCCATAAAACTGAATTATCGATTCCTACTTTATGTTCGACCGCATTAAAAAAAGGGATGTGATAAAACTAGAGGCAAGTTTTTTCATCTTTTTTTATATTAGTTTATGTATTCACATTACTTCCTTTCCCTCGTTTCTACTTTGAGAATTACGTAATAATATAGGGTATTTTAATAAAAGAAATTGTAGTGATCAAAGGATATTTAATCGCAATTATTAAAACTCTTGAACAAAAAGGCAATTTCAAATTAAAACAAGTAGTTCACTACCTTGATAACTACATAATAATATAGGGTATTTCAATAGAAGAAATTGTAATGATCAAAGAATATGGAATCAGTTATTAAAAGTATTGAAAAAGATGCAACTTTAAATTAGAATAAGTAGCTCACTACCTTGATAACTATATAATAAAATAGGGCATATCAATAAAATAAATTGTAATGATCAAAGAATATGAAATCACAGTTATTAAAGCTCTGGAAAAAAAATTCAACTTAAAAAAAATTAGTAGTTCAACACGAAGAGAAAAATAATTATATGATCAATTAATAAAACGATGACATTTTATTTCACCAATGTCCATTTTACAAACTTCCAAGTATCTCATCCACAAAGGAGTTTGGGCAAAATTTCTTCACGGTTAATAAACCCCTGAAAAGATACACAGAAATAACATTCTTCGGTGAAGGTCCCGTTGAAAATAGTACCAAAAGGGAATAGATCATCTCCGAACACGTTCATCAAGTACGACAATTTCTCTTCAACCGATTGCCAGCGCTGCCAAACGAATAATTCTAACATGAACACGAAGATGTAACTGACAGAATGAAAGATTCGAACGCAAAACTTTACGTTGAGCTACGTCAGCGGTATGAAGAAAGCTCTATCTTTAACGTCTCGCTTTTTATATAAAGGCCGTTGAACCATACTAAAGTGTAGAGGGACTTTGATTAAACGTAATTACGGTTAAACTACACTTGCATCGGCCTGGGTGTGGCGGAGGGTAAAATGGACTGGTCGTGTGAAAAAGTGATACCTCAAAAAAAAAAAAAAAAAAAAAAAAAAAAAAAAAAAAAAAAAAAAAAAAAAAAACAGCAGCAGCTTATGGCAGGTAACATAAAAAAAAACCAGGAATGAAGTTTGTGAAAACTGTTCTCCCTATACTAAGAAGCTTTAACTAAAAGAACAGGATATGAGAAAAAAGGAATTAAAACAAAAAAAAAGGATTTAGAGATAATCACTAACGTCCCCTGCAGATAGAAGAACCTAAGTTTCTCTTTGCACAGGTAAAAAAATATATGATATACATAAACTCGAATTATGTTATGAATAATTCAATTAAATGAATCAATTGATAAAGGAAAGTATAATGAGAATATAACATCCGTAGAGAAAAATCTACTAAATATTTTAGATTCGAAGAGAGGAAAACGGCCAAAGATAAGTACCGCCTTGATATGGGTAGTAATCACAGTTTTTTTTTATAACCACTCTCCTCAACCTCAAAGAAAGACTACTAAGACCTATCTACTGTCTTCTCAATCTATCTTTAAGGTACTTTAACTACAAATGGTAAACTGATAGTGATGCTTCATAATTTCAATGAAGTAAGCATGTCGAAAACAGTAAGTAAATAAAACCTAACCTATTTTTAAACATTGCTTACATAAAAAAAAAAAATATTTAGACCAACATTTTGAAAGCTGATGGAATCGTACAAAAAACATCTATAATAACAACTACGTAAAAAAAATTGCATCAACGAAATAACTTCCAACATCTGAAAATATACAGCAGCGTTACATACAACTGACCATATAAAGCGGCGCTACAAAACTACAGGCCACCCGCCCTAAAAAAAACACAAAAAAAAATAAAAAAGAGAAAAAAGAAGAAAGGAAAAGATTCGTCCAATCAGGTTATGCGAGTGTCCGTAGCTGACTGCGGTATTCAGCGCACGGCTCTCCTAACTGACACTGACTGAGAGTGTTTCGTTGTTTAGCTGAAACAATAATGCACACAACGAGACACAATCTCTCTCTCTCTCTCTCTCTCTCTCTCTCTCTCTCTCTCTCTCTCTCTCTCTCTCTCTCTGATATATATATATATATATATATATATATATATATATATATATATATATATATATATATATATATATATAAACCGGTGATGAAGTGTGGGACAGAGGTAGATGGAGAACGCTCGCCAGAAACATCGACCCCACATAAAAGTGAGAAAAAATGAAGACAAAGAAGATACACACACACACATATATATACAGTATATATATATATATATATATATATATATATATATATATATATATATATATATATATACATACATATATATATACATACATCCATATATATATATATATATATACATACATACATACATATATCTATCTATCTATCTATCTATATATATATATATATATATATATATATATATATATATATACTGTATATATATATATATATATATATATATATATATATATATATATGTGTGTGTGTGTGCATACATACATATACATATACAAAAGAGACTCAAATACCATGTAATTTCGAATTCGCTCATTTCAATGATATTTCTAGTAGGCCAATATCACGAAACTATGACCGATAGAAAGATAATCATTAGACTACTTAAACCACTCAGTTGTATAGAGAGATCTCTTTACAGCCGAATGGCCGAAATTGATTAATGTTTATCCTTCATTTCTATCAGTTATAGGTTCGAGTCCTTGGCTAGGCTGAAACATTTTATCACTAAAAGGACTTTCCCAAAGGGCGTGAAATCCCGTGGAATAGCGAATTCGAAATTAAAGATCATTTATATCTTTTTAAAAAATTCACGAGTTTTACTGATAAATTATATATATATATACATATATATATATATATACTGTATATATATAATATATATATATGTATATATAATATATATATATATATATATATATATATATATATATATATATATATATATATATATATATATATACTGTATATAATATATATATATATATATATATATATATATATATTTATATATATACATATATATATATATATATATATATATATATATATATATATATATACACATTATATATTATATGTCAGTGTTTGCGTTAACATCACTTGGAACGTTATAATGAAGTAAAATCAATAATCAACGAGATGAATAGTCCAAGTTCATTATAAAGATCGCACTATCTCAGCAATGAAAATTCACCACAAAACTCTTTAGATTATAAAAAAAAAAAACTGACCAGTAATTCATAGAATTATGAAACAAGGCTATTCACGAGGCCTAAAAAAAACTATAGAATGTACAGTTGGCTTCATCAATCACGGTACACTTCACGGAAAGCTAAGGAAACATCAGTGTACCGTAATTAGTGAAGTCAACTGTACGAGTGTTAAGGGAAAACAAAATTATCCTTTACCTCTGAACAAGCAGTTCCGAGCGCGTCTTCTTTTCCACTGCATCTGGTAAAAAGCAATTTGGTAAAGCGTTCCGATAAAGACAACTCGTTCTTCTTCAAGCCCAAAAGGAGACGAGGACCGGGCCTGATCTCTTTCCGTACAAGACAGCAATGCTGAGACAAAACTCTTCGATTCCTGTGTAGCAAATAGTTAGGGGTTGCGATGTATCCTCAGACAAAAAAAAATAAAAAAATGATAACAGTGAAAAAAAAAAAAAACTTGACGGCCCTTAAGGCACACTTAGGTCGGAGCGAAGTGGAAGAGCTGACTTGTCTCGCGTACGATACAAATTCGCAATGGCAAACGTTAGTACTTACTCCTGGTCCATTCTGCAAATTACACCTCGTACCCCGTTCTCCCCCACCCCCCACCTTCAAGACCATCTATCTCTATACAGAAATCCAATTGCAGCCAATGTAAATTATTCATTCTAATTTTTTTTCAGTCTCTTCTATTCCTTCTCCAAATTATTATTATTATCTAAGCTGAGCTAGGTAGTAGGTTGGCCAGGGCACCAGCCACCCGTTGAGATACTACCGCTAGAGAGTTATGTGGGTCCTTTGACTGGCCAAACAGTACTTCATTGGATCCTTCACTCTGGTTACAGTTCACTTTTCCTTTGCCTACACATAGACCGAATAGTCTGGCCTATTCTTTACAGATTTTCCTCTGTCCTCATACACCTGACAACACTGAGATTACCAAACAATTCTTTACCCAAGGGGTTAACTACTGCACTGTAATTGTTCAGTGGCTACTTTCCTCTTGGTAAGGGTAGAAGAGACTAGCTATGGTGAGCAGCTCTTCTAGGAGGACACTCCACAATCAAACCATTGTCCTCTAGTCTTGGGTAGTGCTATAGCCACTGTACCATGGTCTTCCACCATCTTGGGTTAGAGTTCTCTTGCTTAAGGGTACACTCGAGCACACTATTATATCGAATTTCGCATCTTTTTGGTTTGGTCAAGTTTTTATCGTTTATATAGGAAATATTTATTTTAATTTTGTTATTGTTCTTAAAATATTTTATTTTTCCTTGTTTCCTTTCCTCACTTGGCCATTTTCCTTGTTGGGCTTATACCATCCTGCTTTTCCAACTAGGGTTGTAGCTTAGCAAGTAATAATAATAATAATAATAATAATAATAATAATAATAATAATAATACAGCCCCAGTTGAAAAAGCGAGATTCTATAAACCCAAGAGCTCTAAACGGGGAGAATAGTACATCGAGGAAAGGGAATAAACTACACAAGAAATAAAGAACATTAAAAGAATAGCAACTACATTAAAAGAAATATCAAGAGGAAGAGAAATAAGACCGAACGAAATATAGCAGATAGGGAAAATAATATAACAGTGTATCTTATTGCATATCATCTTCTTAATCTTTTATGTTACTTTTTATGTTTCATCGAGAAGGATCTTAAGAACTGATTATAGATCTTCGATGGCATAACGTTGGTCACCAACACGAGAGAATAGAGAAAGAAATCATAATCATTTTCATAAGAGCCATCCATCCAGTAAAAGGTCTTATATGCCGGTCTATGACCTCACCAATGCCCCCGCAAAATTATAAAAAATTATTACATAAAAAAACCGAAAACAAAAAACTGTACTGGAAAAGTTATAATTTTAGACTCGAAATACAGACTTTCAAGCATGGAATGGCAATGAAGAAATAGGAGGATAGGTCAATGTTATGCCTCCGTTACAAATAGGCTAATATGTGGGCTGAGAACCTGAGAAGCTACCTAAAAAAAAAAAAAAAAAAAAAAAAAAAAAAAAAAAAAAAAAAAAAAAGAGGGCAAGTACAATACATGCCTTGGATATTTCTGGACTGAAGAGAAGCAATCGAACTAGTGATGGATGGAGTGCAACCGCAACTTGGAAGAAGAAGAAGAAGAAGAAGAAGAAGAAGAAGATAAGTTAGAGAGAGAGAGAGAGAGAGAGATTTTCAAAGTCTTAATGAAATATGTTAGCTTCAGCAAAAAAACACGAAATCCTTATGATAAGTAATACAGACCCTCTGGCAACAAAAGGTACACACACACACACCACATGCAAGTATCGTAGCATTCTTTAGAAGAAAAAAAAAAACAAGAACAAAAAACCTGACTAGGTATTTGTTGTGGAAATTTAACCTCACCCCTATTTTCTTTTTGTTTTTACTGCACTTGCAGGCATGTTTATATAAGTTGCAGTGTTACAAGCATTTTCTGCGTGTTAAATTCGGCAAAAAAAAAAAAAAAAAAAAAAAAAAAAAAAAAAAAAAAAAAATTAGCTACATAAAAGTTTTTTTTTTTTTTTTTTCATTGTCGTCTGATACTGGAAATATCTCTGCCGTTCGCATCAATATTATATTCATATATTATTTATTTCACTAAGCCTTCGTTATTTTCTCAAACAATACATCAAGATGAAATCAATAAGCTATTTAATGAAACATTAATATTAACACATTCCATACCATCTGAAAATTAATAATGTATACATTAGATCATACACAACAAGTCACAGGAACACATTTTCATTCCTCCATATTCATAATACTATTTTCCTTCAGAAGTTTTCATCTTCGCTAGTTTTTAAGAATAAGGATTATGAGCCTTTTTCAAATCATGTGTAATAATTTAGTATCAACCATTAAGAAACAAAACAGTAATGTGGACTTTTAATTCAATATTTCCCTAAATAACATATGAATATAAATTTCATTATCTTGTATCCTTTTCAAGAAATATTTCCTGTCTTTATCTTATATGCATACATACATACATACACACATATATACATACATACAAAGACACATACACACATAAATAAATAAATATATATATATATATATATATATATATATATATATATATGGACTGACAAACTAAATAACTTTGCAGGTGTGGATAGATATAGAAAAACCATAAACTGATGCGATTGGAAGGTCATGACTGAGGACTTTGTTCTGCAGTGGACTAGTATCGGCTGATGATGATGATGATATATATGCGGTATACATATATATAAATATATATATATATATGTATATATATATATATATATATATATATATATATATATATATATATATATATATATATATAGTAAATAGTGTCATACATTCTAAAAATAGCTTGTGAAAAATCATTATCATTCGTTTATTAAAAAAAAATAAAAAACACAAAACCTCATCTTCATCGTTTGTCAAAAAGAAACAAACAAAGAACGTTTTAAGTTGCCCTTTTCTTCCTCTTCTTGCGACTGCGCAATACAACCTTTGGTGGCCAGACTGCTAAAGGCACAGATTCCCTGCAAGAAGATTTACAGCGCAGCTGCTTTCGGTATCCTCGCAGTAACTCGAGATAAGGAGCCCTGGGGGATTTAGATAAGTTTACATCCGATGGATTAAAAAAAAAAAAAACTGAAGAAAAAAAGCCTGTACAAGAAAAAAAAAATAGTCGAATCCTTGGACGTAATATAACGTCTGGTGGATTGTATAATCGTTGACCGTCTCTCCTATATTGTAAAGAGCAAGTGTCTGACTATATATATATATATATATATATATATATATATATATATATATATATATATATATATATATATATATCTTATGCTCAGGTAGAGGGAGTAGTTAGACCCTGGTAGAGAGGGTACCACGAGAGGTACACTCAGAAACTACACTCTCACACAAATTGTCGAAACAGCGGATTGTAATTAGGAAAGGGGGAGGGGATGTACAGGTGAGCTCGCGTGTGTATGTATATCTATCTAAATATTTCGAGGTAATTTTTAACGGCTCGAGTACACTAGTTCTTTCAGATTAGACGAATGATATTAAAATGGCTTTTGCACATATAATGCTCGTCAAAAATATCATAATATGAAAAACTATCACTGAATTTAGGATCCAATTTTCGATAGACCCTTCAACGATAGGTTAAGTTACACGCAGGCACGATCCGAGAAGTAATCATGGAAGAATTCAAAATTATATATCCCAGTCACATTTATCGCAGAAAAGCGGATGGCTAAGTGTTCAAAGGCACTAATCGTCCTCTATGATTGGAAATAACGTTATTAAATGCGTATAAATAACCTAAAACACTTAAAGGCACTTAGCCCAAAAAGACCTTCTCAATGACCTCAACGAGTCATCCACACTAAATCATATATCAGTGAAATCTCCCCTTCAGACAATGACCCATAGCCAGTTTTAACTTAAAACAGCACCGACCAAGCAATTTCGATCGATTGTGCCATTCTGTCTGCTTATGATTGGGTGTAATTTAAAATGTGGGAGCTATTTGCTATCGCGCTGCGGATGATTTATCCGCTGATTCAAGTCAGAATCAAATTAATAACTCGAAGCGTGGGGATCTTCACACAAATTGCCATTGCTTGATTTTTGCGGGAGAATAGTGTCATAATATTAAGGATAGAACAAGTTGACCACAGAGAGGGTAATGATGTACAAAGTGAGATAGAAAGATCGATTTGTAATCTATGTACATTAGATGAGAGAGAGAGAGAGAGAGAGAGAGAGAGAGAGAGAGAGAGAGAGAGAGAGAGAGAGAGAGAGAGAAATCCAAGGTACAATATGAGAAAGAAAGACGAGTTGAAATCTGATATACAATGAATCACAGAGAGAGAGAGAGAGAGAGAGAGAGAGAGAGAGAGAGAGAGAGAGAGAGACATAAATCACAAACTAATGCACAATGCACTCTAGATCTACAATTAGTTAGCGTTATTATCCCAAAGCAATTCGCTCAATCAAGTGTTTATGTACCGTCGCAGAAGGCCAAGCACCCACACTCCCATAATTACGAAGCGAAATCTATTGTTCGTACGATTCAACAGACCAATTTCGAACCAACTCCGTCATTTCTGACAATACCGTCGTCAGTATAATTTACCCAAGCACTTAACGGTAAAGCAACCCTGTTTGTGAGTGTATTCTCGGCAGCATTTTTGCAAGGGCCTCGCTATAAATTTTCATTATTATTAGTGGCCGAATGTGTGTGATAGCTTATGTATCTGTAGCTGATGCCGAAGGTCCTTAATGGTGTGATGGGTAACGATAATTTGCTGTAATGATAAAATCACGTTAGTTTACAGCTATTATCTTTAATGTGCTTTTAAGAATACTGTAAAGTGGCCTAGATAAAATATTCCCAATTTGTGCACGTGTGCATGACACTTATAGCATAAATATAGTTATGGATGTATGTGTGTCTGTGAGAGAGAGAGAGAGAGAGAGAGAGAGAGAGAGAGAGAGAGAGAGAGAGAGAAAACTTGCAACTTTATATAAAACTATGGCGAAATAAATCTGTTTATTTTTTACAGGGATCAACCATTTATTGTGAATTTTCAACGTATTTGGTAGGTCTACATATTACGTCTCCCTTTTTATGCAAAACTACCAGTTTAAAAATTACGATATTCTTTTTCCTTCCCTTTGTTCTTCCCGCGATTATAAGACTTGAAAAAAACCTTTACCCAAACTTCAGCTTTACCTCATTACCAAAATTTCTATTTGTCTGTCTGATTTAAAATGAGAAGTAAGGTTTCATTGGACGCAAAATAATAAATTCGATTATTATCAAAATTCACACAGGCAAAACTTAAGAAAACAGCCTCTGTACCATGGCCTTCCACTGTCTTAGGAGAGAGTTCTCGTGCGTAAGTGTACATTCAGGCAGACTAGTGTATCCGTTTTCTTATTTCCTTTCCTTACTGGGCTATTTTAATTGGGCTTACAGATCCTGCTTTTTCAATTAAGGTTGTAGCTTGGTAAGTGATATTAATAATAATAATAATAATAATAATAATAATAATAATAATAATAATCTACGTATTTCCGCTCTTCTATAGATCAGTATCAGCCAGAGGCGACGCGAATTTACAGAAATTGACACCCCATCTACCCCTCGCTTACGTTGTCCTTTTAAATCAAAAGGAATCAAGCAGTTGCCTTCAAAAGGTGTATATAATGAAATACTTAATAGGGAATGTGGAAAGGGGATAGCGGCCCTATCCCCACGGGGTAAGAATATAGTAAGAGGACTATTATAAGCACAGAAGCGCTAATGGAACCAAATGTATCCTTGATACGCGAAAATTGTTGATCATCACCGATTTATTGAAACGTGATAAATTTGAGGGAGTGTTTATCTGGAAATTGCCCAGAAGACATTAATTCCATTAGTGAAGGCTTTTAGACAAAGTCTGACGTGTGTTGGACAAGAGTGCTCTTCGTCATACTTAGTTCAAAGAATGCCACAATGAATCTTGCAACGAAATAAAAATCACAAAAGGCACTAAATGAGGATGGTCTATTTCAAAGCATTCATTCGCAATAACTCGATGTGTGAATTAGATGGCAATTTCTCTTAGATAAGTGATATAATTCTTTAAGTAGTCTCCTCAGACTAAAAGCTTTCAATCCAAAGCGACTAAGTAGCAAGATCGGCAAGCATTTTAGGAAATAAATTCAGAAGCTAAAATTCCTAATTATATACATTTAAGACAATCTATCCATGCAGTATTGTTTCTAATACGTGTTTCGAAGACACTTATATGTACAATTGGATGTAATAAGTCTGCCGCGGACACAAACCAGATTGTGAGTAATTGCGCTGCTAAAAGTGTTTTAAGGGTGAATTTAGCAGTGACAGAATAATGAGTCTTACTAGTACTTTTGTGGTAATTACCAATATTTGAAAATCTTTGAGGGTACTGCTGGTAAAGTGGATACTTAATCGACCATGGCTAAAGAATGACCTCGCCGAAAATACTAAAAATGTAGTGAAATAAAATCTCAAATGAAACAAATATGAAAGGTAATAATTCATCTATAAGAACTGTGTATATGCTATATATATATATATATATATATATATATATATATATATATATACATATATATATATATATATATATATATATATAAATGTATATATGTATATATATAAATATATATACATATATATAAATGCATATATGTATATATATATATATATATATATATATATATATATATATATATAAAAATATATATGCATATATATACACACACACATATATATACATACATACATATATATATATATATATATATATATATATATATATATATATACATTTATACATACACACACATATATATATACATATATATATATATATATATATGTATATATATATATATATATATATATATATATAGACAAACAATTGCTTTTGTTGTAATAGGAAGAAGATTAACCGTAATTCTAGTATTTACTTATAAGAAGTTTATACATTTTAAACAAAATAACGTAAAATACAGGACCCCTAGATAATGATGATTATACTACAAGACAGAAAATACTTAGGTAACCTTAAAATACATAAACAGATCTACCTCGTTTGAGAACTGCATAGGCTAGTAATAATAACGAAGAAGAAAATTATCAATGAATCATATCAATTAACGGCACATGTAAAAGATAATAACAGTGATCTCATTACACACGAGTATATATATATATATATATATATATATATATATATATATATATATATAAATATATATATACATATAAAAGTATACATATATATATATATATACATATACACAGACACACACACACACACACACATATATATATATATATATATATATATATATATATATGTGTGTGTGTGTGTGTCTGTGTATATATATATATACACACATATACACATACATATAAATGAAGTATACTAAGTCAGAGAGAGCATGAAACAACAGTTATCGCACAAAATATTCAATTAAATGAAACGATAACTAAAGTGGACACCAAGGTCATTCAAATAAACTCCGAGTATATTTAAAGGACCTTGCTGGAAACATTATTAAATACACAGGATTATTTAAGTCGGAGGCTGCTTCCCAAAGGTTAGCGGAGTCCCACAATATGGTTAGCTCTTTGGTATGTCAGTTTTTCTCCCCAAAAATAAATGTCATGTGTGAAAAGAATAGAAGGCTAATATTACTACAAGAACATACGAATTCTTTCGTATGATAGGAACCTAATACGTTTCAACAACAACAATTAGAAAAACTAACAAAAACAACAAAAACAACAACAACAACAACAACAATAATAATAATAATAATAATAATAATAATAATAATAATAATAATAATAATAATATGCTTTACTTTGCCTTAAGTATGCTGTTACGAAAACTTAGTACAAAAGTATAATTGCATCCTCATCAAAACAGTATTTTTTTTTTCTTTTTTTACTGGTGGCTTAACAACAATGAGACTGTAAAGGAAAACAGCCAATCCACTACAAATACCTCTAAACAATCATTTTTATAAGACTTTTTCATACTTTAACAATATTAATACAGTAAAAAAAGACCGCTTTGATATGCTATTGCACCATTCTTGTAACTACATATGTAAGAAAAAAAAATCTACAGGTCATTGACTTTCTTTTTTAATACAAAGCCAAGGACTCTTAAATACCTCAAAAACAAGTGCACTGCTAAATGTCACATCTTGCAGTGCTATAATACGTAAACATAATTCAAACAAAAGAATGTTGCGACATTGATATACTATCCCTGCAAAAATCTAATTCTGAAACACATGAAATAGGAGAACAAAAAGTACCTTTTAAGAAATAAAAATAGAACATTAACGTGAAATGACAGAAAACATCCCCCCTCTAAAAGTCACTTGACAAATATTTGCAGATATGCCAAGAAACTGAAATAATAAAAAAGGACATAAGATGACATATAAAGACCTGACAGATTATCACCACATACCAGAAACAGTACGGTTGACGACGGAATGAAAAATCAGATTTGGCAAGAACCAGCAGAAACCAGGAAACATAGATAAAAAGAAAAAAAAAACAAAAAAAAAAAAAATCAAGAGGTCGAAATAAAACCTCCAGGTGTGACAACGACAGATAAAACTGATCACAAACCGAAGTAATGATAAAAATTATGGTCAAGACTAAAATACCGTAATTGTAAACCCAACGTAAAAATGACAAGGAGTGAAACTGATAAAAAAAAAGGTTGAATAAAAAACGTATAACATCCAAGAAAATTAAACACGGCAAGGCAGAAAAAAAAGAAAAAAAAAATAAGTCTCAACCTTTAGATCTGACGTGTAAGAAAAGTCACCGGATAACCATAACCTAAATAGAATTGTTAACCTTGAATGCCTAACAGCTGAAATCACGTTAATTACTATTGATAATGAAATATATATGAAAATATTGAGGTATTGCAATTCGAGCGAGACAAAAAATACAGCAAAAATCTAGAATATTCGACTGACTAAATCATTGTGCTCTAGTCTTGGACAGTGCCATAGCCTCTGTACCTTGGTCTTCCACTGTCTTTAGGTAGAGTTCTCTTGCTTGAGGGTACACTCTGGCACTCTATTTCCTTATTTCTCTTCTTGTTTTTATAGTTTATATAGTGCAGATATATTCTAATATTGTTAGCGTTTTTAAAACATTTAATTTTAATTGTCCATCACTTCTCATGTAGTTTGTTTGTTTCCTTTCCTTGTTGGAGCCATTGAGCATATAGCATCCTGCTTTTCTAACTTGGGTTGTAGGTTGAATTGTTATAATAATAATAATAATAATAATAATAATAATAATAATAATAATAATAACTCAACCATTCTTAGGACTACGCAATAAGCTTGTAGTGTATATATATATATATATATATATATATATATATATATATATATATATATATATATATATATATATATAAAGAAAAAAAATTAGTTGAATTACTTTCGCCGCTATGAAATGGCAAAAATACGTTTCTGAACAAAAATCCTCTGATAGTGACAAGACTAGGGTTCATTTCAGGGTTTGAATTCAAGCATGTGCCATGTGGCCATTACCTTAAATGCTGCTGCTTTCTACCGTAGATTACCTTAGAACTTTTTCCAATTTCCTTAAATCTTAAGCTACTAAACCCGAAATTACCTTAGAATTACCTTGAAACCATGAAAATTACCTCAAACTAAGGGAATTATCTTATAATTTTAAACCCTATTTGTAAGTTGCTCTAAAGTTTAGAGCAACTTACAAATAGGGTTTAAAATTATAAGATAATTCCCTTAGTTTGAGGTAATTTTCATGGTTTCAAGGTAATTCTAAGGTAATTTCGGGTTTAGTAGCTTAAGATTTAGAGTCTAAAGACTCTAAACGATATAAGAAAGAGGAAATAGATGCCTTTCTTAAGTGCACATTAGATTATGATCGGTGTCTGTTAAATAATATCTATAAAGAAAGAATGAATAGAATGTTCGCAAAAAAGTATATAAATAATTGTTTTTGGTTATCTAAAAATCAAAATAAAGATGTGTTATTTTGTAAATTGCTAATTTAGATGGTTTAAGTTTGTTTAAAAATGTCATTGTATAATGTAATCATACTGGAGATATTGTGATTGTAAAAAATGTAATTTAGATTTTTAAATAATAAGATTTAAAGAAATAGTGAAAGTCTATGTAGGGAGGGGACATAAGCAAGCTTCATTCATATATATATATATATATATATATATATATATATATATATATATACAAGTTTGCCGGACCAGGGTTCGACTCCCGGCCGGTCACAAGCTCTTGCCTTTGTGTGATTTCGCCTGGGGCTCTGATCCCGAGGTCACTAAGAGATTCCAGACATTAACGTATCAAAAATATATGGCTTATTTGAATATGAAAACACGTCTAAATGTGCAAAAAATCTATCATATATATATATATATATATATATATATATATATATATATATATATATATATATGAGGGGAAAAAAACAGATTGCACAGCGAAGTTTCAAGTGTATGTCCCTGATTGGGAATACCTTATCGTGGTGAAAGGGTTTGTGTATGGTCATGCTCAGCCAAGCTGTACCAGCCGGGGTCACCCATACTAGGTTGGTTTGCTGTGAGTGATCAGACGAAAATCTCTAACCATTACTAATCCACAGTGGCCAATACGGAATTGAAAACTGGCTTAATCCAAGACTATGAACTGATTTATCTAAGGGTATTGTCCTGCAGTGGACAATAAACAGCTGCATTTCTTGTTGTTGTTGTTATTTTTGTTGTTGTTGTTGTTGTTGCATTACTACTACCAAAAGGAGAATTTTGATCTGAAAATCTTATAAGGGGTTCCCTGATACGAATACAAAAATTATATCTTGTTCATACAATATAGCAAAATTCTAGCGCAATGCGAAAGATTATTAATTTTTCATAAGATAAAAAAAAAATCTAGCACCATTAGCAAAAGCCTATTTAATGCCATATATTTTCAAGTATATTAATCAAATCAATATAAATACAAATACAATTTTTTATTTTTATTTATCATACAAGAAAGCAAATTCCAGCGCAAGACGAGACGAGATTGCTTCGGAAGAAGATAAGTTTTACCCAAACAAGGAAATGACAGAGAGACGACACACCTATGAGGGCTCGTAAAAGATGTGCCCTCTCCTTTAGAAAAACATTCGTGTTACGGCTTTTAAATAGTCCTATCAGTGAAGGAAGTAAATGGAGAAAGACAAAGAGGCAGATAACCCCGAGTAGAGACGTAAAGACTCGTCCGATAAGGGAGATGTAATGCAGGCACGTAGCTTTGACAAAGCACTGACACTAAGCCACGAAATTTATGGCATATGGCAACGTTCCCAAGCTGGCGAGTTGCCACGTCTGCAATAAATTTTAGAGAGACGACGGGGGGACAACATACGTGTGGGTATATTTGACATCTGATTTCTCTCTCTCTCTCTCTCTCTCTCCTCTCGTCTCTCTCTCTCTCGTCTCTCTCTCTCTCTCTCTCTAACCCAGACAAAAATCGGCCCAAAAATCACCAAATCACAACGTGAGCGTTTCGAATTCTGTTAAAAGCTTTCAGTTCCGGTGTGATCTCGGTGATTTCCGTGCGGTGTACTGGCAAGAATCGACGTCAGTTTCCTGGAGAACGCAAAACGATTTTCTTGTGTTTCACAACATGACATTACTGTTTTCTTGAAGCTGTGATACGGATATTTTCACCTAATATTACTCGAGCTATCGAGATTTACAAGAGTAAATTGTTTGGTTGTGGCAACAATACTAAAACTATCTCAAACAAACGTCAATTTTCTTAAAACGGTAAAAACATTGGAAAAACAAAGAAAATATGAACGTTCTTATCGTAGAGAGGATTAAATAATACGGGTATTTTGAGGGTAAGAAAATATCAGGACTAAATTGGAACAATAATCAATTTCATACGAAATTAGTC
>NC_090726.1:185534836-185537336 GCF_036898095.1 Palaemon carinicauda
TATTAGAATGTGACTTGGTTGATAGTATGAGACTTATGTTGGAAAATCGTTCAAGGTTTTTTTTACGACAGCTGAAAACAATTTCACAATTTCACCGCTTAATAAGTGATAGGCTACTCAGCTGAAATAATTCTCTTGAAAATAACAAAACAATAATTATCAGAGTAACAGTAATAACAATAAATAGCATTGGAATTTATTTTTTCTTTAAAAGCAAGAAAAATCCTTTACGAAAGCAGCCGAAATCTCGGAGCGTGAGCATCGGGCAGTAAATTGACGAAATGTATTTTTACCCAAATGGCTTCACAGGTTTATAAAGTCCCTTAATGACAGGTGTTAAATAAAACAAAAGCGCACAGTCAACCATCTCCGCTCTTTTACGGCTCATAACCGGCGCTTTAATATATGTGATTAGAAGCATCAATTCCGCGGAAGACACACCTGACGACACTCCAACATATTGGTTAAAAGCGTCCGCAAAATTCACCGCTCGGCTGGCCAAAGTACTCGAAGATTTCTTAAAACATTTCAACCTTTTTTATTTTATTTTCAGAGTAAGCTCCACTTTCGGTTGCCATTCGAGTGATACTATCTGAAGGCAATTGCTCTAACAGAGAATGTGAGGTGCGACAAAGATACCACATAAAAGTGGTGTGAAAAGAAGTAAATAAGGGAAAAATCAAACAAGAATCCGGCACAGAGATAAAGGAACCATTTATAGCATTAAAAATCTTCAGCGTGGTATTTTTGCTTCTATATGTGCGATAGGACACATGTGTCTTCTCTCATAAGTGCAATACATATACGAGTGCATACAATATTCATTATAAGAGTAATCAAGCGTCTTTGAAAGTTGACTTATTACAAAGAGTTTACTTTTTGTAAACATTAGGCAATCTATGCTATTACTATAATATAATTCACAATACACACGTATTCATGCAAATGTATCATAAATATGTTTACGTATACAAATCCAAATAGAAAGTGTAGTTGGAATAGGGTGTTCTTAAGTTGCTAAAATACTTCCCAAATAAAATGTCGACCAAAGGCTGATTTCCATACAGCCAACCCAGCGTGAAGTTACTCCAGTGTTTATTTCTCCCTTCTTTATTTGGTACAAGTCCGTCTCTGTCTCCATTTCTTCTTGCTTTTGCGATAAACTGAATTTTTATAAGGTCAGGAAAAGCCGTCCTTATAAACGGTCGACTTGTACAAGTAAGCGAACTTTCACTTCCCGAATTAAAATCGTATTTGAGTGTCAGGACAGCAACTATACTGTATCGTGTTCAATCAAATTTATTTACCTCTCTCTCTCTCTCTCTCTCTCTCTCTCTCTCTCTCTCTCTCTCTCTCTCTCTCTCTCTCTCACCCTCAAACTATTGCATATACTTTGGGAGCAAATAAACTTGCACGGTATATACGGCCATACTTGTGCATTATAATTTGGGAACAAATAAATTTGCACGTTTATTTACGTTAATACTTGTCCATTTACTTTGCGAACAAATAAACTTGCACAGTTATATACGTTCATACTTGGGCATACGTATACTTCAGGAACAAATAAACTTGCACGCTTATATGCGTTCATACTTGTGCATATACTTTGGGAACAAATAAACTTGCTCGGTTATATACATTCATACTTGTGCATATACGTTGGGAACAAATAAACATGCACGTTCGTTCGTATATACGGGAATATTTATACACATGCGCACAACAACAACAGAACTCGAGTCGAAGAACATAAAGCGTAATGGCCCGTCTCATCATAAAAAATATCATGATTTCTCGTACATTTTCAAAAGGAGGAAATGGTTTAGGAAGTAATAGATCACATAGTAAGCGGTTAGATGTCACGCTTTGGCAGTTTGATTGTATAAACTCCTTAATTTCAGGTCATAAACATAATATATATACCTACAAGTATTTCCGTTTATGTATTATAAATGGGAATATAAGTAATTGATGCATTCAATCTCCTTCGCTTTCGCCTATACTCATATATCGGTTCCCATGGTTTTTGTGACGACATTTTTTAGTCTTTAATCAATTTTTTTCTCTGATATTTAAAAAGAAGTTTCTGGTCATCGCTGTAAATATGACCGTTAGCTCACAATTAAGCGTGACCCTTCAACAGCTTGGAATATTTCATCTAATGTTAATAAGATGCAATATTAGTATAAGGTCGATTTACAAAGGAAAACTAACGCAGAAATGGTATTTCATTAAAATAAACACACAATGTTTAAATGTTATTCTTATTTGCATTCTTTTCTGGGTGGGGATACCTTCACGTGGTGAAAGGGTTTGTGTATTGCCATGATCAGAAAAACTGTACTAGTCAGGGCCACCCCATACTAGGTTAGTTTGCTGTGAGCGATCGGACTCGGCTCCCACCATCAGCAATCGGCACTGGCTAGCATGGTGATGAAAATTTGTCAAACCCAGACATGAATAAGGACGTCTAAGGCCTTTTGCAGTGGACTTGAAA
>NC_090726.1:185542336-185549836 GCF_036898095.1 Palaemon carinicauda
GAAATAAAAATATAAATCTTCTCTCTTTATTCATAATCCTTCGGTAAATAAGAGATAGAATAAACCCAGTTTCAACTTGCGCCAGATGATTGCCACGCTGTCTTCATTGTACGAATATTAAAAGAAATGGGAGGAAGGGCGATGGTGGCTGGTACAACATAAGCTCCCGGGGTCTAGGCGACGTCAGGCAGGGCAGCCGGTCGGCATTACGGTCCACCCCAAAAGCCAAAGCAAAGTCCTTCAAAAGAAGGCAACCGTGTTACCCCATACGAATGGGAAAAAATCACGTTAATAGAAGAATTTATAACAGGAAATTCCATATCATAACACAAGGAAGTACATCGATCAACGGTGACATTTAGTTTTTCCCCAGACTTAACTCCATCTTCCTAATTGGTCATACTATGAAGTTTTTCATAGCTTAATAGAAAAAAAAAATTACTTCTATCAAATGAAATAATTGTGGATAGACTGTAAACCTGTCGGAAGCGTAGGTCATTTATTACATAAAATAATTCTTAATAAACTATATTATTAAAGTATTTTGACGGGTTGCATTCAACCGTCTAAATATTACTCTTTCCTCTCTTCAGATATAGTTATACATCCAAATAAATTTGCTAAAAGTCCAAAAAATATTTCTTGGAATTTTCATTTTCTTCTACTCATCTTTCAATAGGTAATAAAATCACAATGATGAGATAAATTTTGCAAGTACCAGCTGTTGGATAATAGTAGCATCCTTTATTACCGAATTTTCTTCCAAATCTCCGAAATTATTAAGAACCTACCATGCTGGTTTTCCCTTGATATTAATGACTGACGTCAGCACATTCTCAGGTATTATCGTTTAATTGCAGAATTACCCTTGGAGGTAATTGCTATTCAAAATCTAATCAAGCACCGTGTAATTACCTTCCAGATTTTCCCTCAGAATTGATATATACTCTTCAAAATATTCCTAAGGGTTACCCATTTACTTTCAGGATTTCCCTTAGAATTTCCCCATTTCTCCTTCCTTCGCTTTAGCCAACGTCCCAAAAGCGTTAACTCTTCTCCCTCCCTTCGCTATTCCCTTTCCGTGGAGGTCACGTGATCATTCCATCTAATTTAGTTGGTCCTTGAGCGACATGCATTTTAGCCTTAGCGAGAAAATGACGAATTAAATAAATTGTGAAGGGGCTCATTGGATTGCAAAATATCACTTGCATTCATCCCTTGATTAAATCTGCTTAACTATGAATGGGAGGCCGCGGTCATCCCCGCCTGGGTTTTTTAGCAACGAAACCCTTCCGCGATTTAATTAAATACGTGATATTCATAGGTGGGTTAGGACCCCCAAGTAAAGCACGTTCAGCTACGCCGTTCGCATCTATTCCTCCTGGCGAAGACCGCAAAGGCAAAAGAGATAATTCATGCCTCCTACACCTCCTTAAGCCCTTCGCTACGATGGCGTCGTTTATATAAAAAACATCTGTGATACAGACCGTAACGTTCAGATACGTCATTTATAAATATAAACCATATAGAAGTTGAAAGTACTTTAAGCCCACAGCAAAACCCCGGCAGTTACACCCCGAGCTTGTCTGTAATGAAAACTAGATCGCCGACCTGCTTTGTTCCAGTCGTTTTCGCTGGAATGTTACTGACACAGACGAGTACAGCATGTCTATATTTCCGAGCGTATGTATGTTTGTCTTAAAAGTGACCAGCACTGTTGTGTCAGTGCGTGTTTGAGATTGGCTACGTTTTATCTTGCATGACTTACGTTCATTTTACTCGGATGTGGTTTAATTATGCATGGCTATAGTCCGCTAGTTATTCGTTGCGCAGTCATAGGGTAAGATATCTTATTCAAATCTCATTCAACTCCACGGGAATAAAACTCCCACAGTCAACATAATCTATATAACAATATTCTCCCGTGCATTACGATTTTATGAACTCACCATCCTGCAATCACTTACCCACTATAACTAATTCATAGATATTCTCTCTCTCTCTCTCTCTCTCTCTCTCTCTCTCTCTCTCTCTCTCTCTCTCGTCGTCCACTAACTTCGACGGCTCCTATCCACTGACCAATCGGTTTACATCTCTCTTGCGCTGATTGACAACTCGGCTGATCTACGCCTTTCGATACATTTGCAGCACCCAGATGTTACCTGCATAAATGCATACCAGCATGCGCTACCGACACTGGCCAACGCGAATAATTTGTGCATGGGGCGTGCATTTATGCATGCCTGATAGATGACAAGCTTGCATACATGGATGGCTCAATATACGTGACACCGTAAAATGTCGAATAGGGTCCTTTTTTTTTATTATATCCTTCAGCAGGGACATAGCGCAGTTCGCCGGTTAACAGATAAATTGCAAGTTCATATATATATATATATATATATATATATATATATATATATATATATATATATATATATATATATATATACACACACACACATATATATATATATATATATATATATATATATATATATATATATATATATATATATATATCCTTTTCTGAGTGGGGATACCTTAACATGGTGGTAAGGTTTGCGTATCGCCTAATCGCAATCAGTAGAAAATCTCCCACCATCACCAATCCGCACTGGCGAGCATGGTGATGTAAACAGGTCAAACTCCAAACATAAACTGACACGTCCGAAGCCTTTGTCGTGCACAGGACTAGAAAATACTGCATATGTTGTTGTTGAATATATATAAACATTTATACATATATATATACTTATATGTATATATATACATATATATATATATATATATATATATATATATATATATATATATGTATGTATATATATACACACAAGTGTGTGTTTGTGTAGAACACTTCAATATGATTATTTATAAATATATACGCTTCTCATGGTACATACATAACTACATTCCTCGAAAAAGTACTAGCCATCCAAATAAGTACTAGAAGGGAAAAACAGTATTTCCATGAATTCAACAAAGGGAGTTCAAAAATGGAGAGAGAGAGAGAGAGAGAGAGAGAGAGAGAGAGAGAGAGAGAGAGAGAGAGAGAGAGAGAGAGGGGGGGGGGGTACCACCAAACTTTATTTTATACTGAGGTACAAAAATAACAGTTGCTTTCAACAAGTATGATCTATATAATGGTAAAACAATCGATGTATTTATACGTCCCAATAAAAACAAAAGCTTCACACGAACAATTAAAAGAACCAATCCCCAAATGGTAAAGAATATCAAACTTGGATATCAGGGATAAAGAAAAGAGCTCTTCCCAAGCGTTAAGGTTTAAATTCAAGGTTTGAAGGTCGCTCATGAATGGCAGAGACAAAGGACAGCGTCAAATCCCTAGAAACTGACTATAGCAAGTAATAATAATAATAATAATAATAATAATAATAATAATAATAATAATAATATGTTCAGCGCCAAAGCCCCTCTCATTGCAAGCTGGGACCAGGGAAGGCCAGGTAATGGCTGCTGATGACACGGCAGGTAGATTAACGTGTACCCCTAAATGGTGAGGTTGCAGACACTACAAGAAACTATCGAGCTTGAGCGGGTCTCACACCCCAGTCACGCAGATCACCAGGCAAGGACGTTTCCAATAGTCTATGAAAACCCTTTGGAGTGACTGTTATTCTATCTAAAATGAGAATTGGCAATCTCCTCGTGGCTTTTTCCAAATTAGAAACCTAAGTTCCTTGATCGGAAACTGACAATATTGATGTATTAGATTTCTAATATTCCAAAAGTGGATTAGTTAAGATGGAACGTTTTCTAACTCGCAAATAAACAGCATACATTTTTTTTCTGCTCCTATAAAATATAATAACAGGACTTAACGAGCGATAATTTTCCAGAAAACCTTTTTTTCTGTAATCCATATATTTTTTTTTAATTATATTACACTGGATAAAACCACAACGAATACTAAGTATAAGCAGGTGTAATAATATATATATATATATATATATATATATATATATATATATATATATATATATATATATATAAAGGTAGGGTAATATTTTATAAAAGAGCTGGCCAGAACGAATATACTCTTATTTTTCTTACATATGCCAAAAAATCCCTAAATAATCAATGAACAAGAATTAATACAAATTATCGCTACTTTGTATGTTAAGACGGAGAGAAATATAAATGTAAATCAGTGTCTCTGAATAAATAAAAAGGTCGGATAAGTATCGGGAAATAAATAATTTACAGATGCCTACAGCCATAAAAGATTATTAATTCACTATGACTTCTCGGTATAGAATACTCCAGCTAAATGTGACTCTCCTCTCTCTCTCTCTCTCTCCTCTCTCTCTCTCTCTCTCTCTCTCTCTCTCTCTCTCTCTCTCTCTCTCTCTCTCGTTATTTTCGATAAGTACAGTATATAAATTTTGACAGTAAAAAATTAAATTTTAATGTACTGTAAAACTCTCTCTCTCTCTCTCTCTCTCTCTCTCTCTCTCTCTCTCTCTCTCTCTCTCTCTCTCTCTCTCAATTTCAACAATTAACCAATATTCAATATTATAATACGAAAATCCATTTTACATTATGAACTTTGAAAACATCTTTTCAACTTGGCGATTCAGCGTTCAATACAATGTACTAAATCTAGCGTTTAGTGGGTGTGACAATCATAGGAACGAATTTTGTCTAAAAATAATAAAGCCATATTTACTGTGTACTTCCAAAATTAAAAATAAAATCGAAAATAACAATAACACAAATGAATACCTTCGATATTACAAAAGATGAAAATCACACTATTCAACACTCCACAATCACATAATAAATGCAATAAAAGTTTCTTTCATTACATCGTAGTGTTCAGTCATTAAGAAAACCTAAATGGCATTTTATAAATTGAGACACTTCACTAATTTTGACAATGCCGTCCTCATTTCAACCCTGATCCCCAATTGTAGCAGACCTTTGACTTCCAATAATGATTACACCATGTCATTTTTTGTTTAATTCAACCTTCTCGATACCTCTTCATAAAACGCGGTTTAGAATCTTCGTATAAAAATTGAAGAGAAACAATATCGAAAGAGCGTCTAAGTTAGTATGAAAAGTGAAGAGAAATAATGCCGAAAGAGCGTCTAAGTTAGTATGAAAAGTGAAGAGAAGCAATACCAAAAGACCGTCTAAGTTAGTATGAAAAGTGAAGAGAAACAATACCGAAAAAGGGTCTAAGTTAATATGAAAAGTGAAGAGAAGCAATACCGAAAAAGGGTCTAAGTTAGTATGAAAAGTGAAGAGAAGCAATACCAAAAGAGCGTCTAGGTTAGTATGAAAAGTGAAGAGAAACAATACCGAAAAAGGGTCTACAGTAAGTTAGCATGAAAAGTGAAGAGAAACAATACTGAATGAGAGTCTAAACTAGTATGAAAAGAGAGAACCAATACAAAGTGTTTGAAGTTCAAAGTATGTATCAAATATTACATAACCAGAGCAAAATTCAAGTATGCGTGTGACGCAAAGGGTAGTTAGTTGGTTAGTCGCTCGCGCATGCGTAAAAGAAAAACAGAAACTTAAAAAAATCCGCGAGGAAATAAAACCGAAACTCGAAGTGTGTATGAAGCTCGGCAGAAAGCAAGTGATTCCTCGGATCATGGTCCGGGGGAAAGGATAGAAAAGAAAAGACGAGTAAAGAAAAAGAAAAGAAAAAAAAAGTTCTCGAACTTCTGAAGGAAAAAACGCCGAGTTTTTCAGCTTAAACTTCCTTCATAATCTTTCATATCCAGATGATTTTTGAGTGATTGAATTTTACTGGAACTTCATCCTGTTTGTTTCAATTATTCCCTAAGGATTCTCAGAGAGAGAGAGAGAGAGAGAGAGAGAGAGAGAGAGAGAGAGAGAGAGAGAGAGAGAGAGAGAGAGAGATCTGACTCAGTAAATCCATTAAATCGGTTCTTCCAGACAATCTCTTCTTATCACGAATCTTTATTCCTAGATTTTTGTTGACATATTTTTGATAATCCCGAGTTTTACTAAATAATTTGATAAAAAAAGTATTGAGCTTGGATGACTAAAGAAAAGAGATTGAAATTAATTATAATTTCATGAAATACATGATGTTTTTATTCATTGCTCACGAAATGAAGTACATTTTAGATATATGTCTTTTAGTTTTAACTTTTGCGTTAACCCTTAATGGGCATCCTAATAAATTGGTGATGTTAATAATATAATTAACCATCTTTATGGCAACTGGAAAGGTTACTGTGATTTAACTTTGAACAAACAATATTTTGAATTTTTAATTGATTACCGCAGGAAAATTCATATTAATAATAATAATAATAATAATAATAATAATAATAATAATAATAATAATAATAATAATAAAAACAATAGTAATAATAATAATAATAATAATAATAATAATAATAATAATAATAATAATGATAATAATAATAATAAAGATAAAAATAACAATTGTAATAATAATAATAATAATAATAATATTACTGCGTGAAAATCAATGAACACTATCAAGAAGAAGAAGAAGAAGAAGAAGAAGAAGAAGAAGAAGAAGAAGAAGAAGAAGAAGAAGAAGGCGTATATATCATTCCCGCAGGTACAATGACATCCAAACAAGTAAATTGAAAAATAACCGACAAACGTATGTCTCTGTTGGCATAAAAAACAGGAAACACGTTAAAATTTCGAGCAAAAAAAATCCTGTTTTTATAAGTGAAAAAAGGCGTTTTTGGCAGATTCGTTTTTGCCAACCAGAAAGTGAACCTGACCACCATTTTAACCGAAGATCAACAGGCTTATCGAAACGGATCAGGGAGGGGTTAGGGATATTAAAAGGAAGCGTGTAAAAATCAGGGTAACAGGTCATATTACCTCCCATATAATGAAGAGCAAGTGTCTAACTATATATTAAATACTAGTGTACGTGACCTACCAAAAATGATGGCTAATTATGATATATAAATACACACACACACACACACACACACATATATATATATATATATATATATATATATATATATATATATAGTATATATTCACACATACATACTTAATTACATATATATATATATATATATATATATATATATATACATATGTATAAATATATATAGACATATATATGTGTATATATATATATATATATATATATATATATATATACACATACACATACATATACATACACACACATATATATATATGTACATATACATTTATATATATATATATATATATATATATATATATATATAATATATATATATGTATATATATATATACACTATAAAATACTTATATAAATAAATTCACATGTTTATATACTGTATACACACACTAAACCTGATTTTTCCTAGAAAAAGTACCAATCTATTAGGCCCCTTATCTATACCTGCGATAATCCAACGCTTACCTTGCCCGAAAACCCCCCACTTCCCTTGAATACCATTAAATTATTCAAGTAAAGCGGTATCATCGTCCCATAATAGCTTT
>NC_090726.1:185554836-185559836 GCF_036898095.1 Palaemon carinicauda
GAAGATAAAAATCAGGTCTTTTAGGATTACCAGATTATTGCCGTCAAATAAGAGACGTAACATACAGCAGGTTTATGCACTATGAATCCTATTTCTAAGGGTTCCCACCAAACAGGTAAACTATCATTATAAAATCTTGTATATTCACATATTAAAAGCATTTGAATTACAAAAGAGACGTAACATTCAATAAGTTCAACAAAAGTGGAGACCATTTCTATGAATTTCTAGGAAGGTTTCCTGTCAAATAGGTAAATTAGCATCATAAAATCCCGTACGTTCACATATAAGAGTTTGCATTACAAAAACGCAGAGCGAAATCTAGAAATTTCTATTAATTAAAACGAACGGGGAGTACCAGCGCGTCCCAAGTCTTTCTTTAGGTCCTTGCTTTTCTAAATACAGACCAGCGCTTCAGCTATACAAGCGTGAAGTCGGCATCAAAGGAAAGCGGCTCGATTAGAGAATATTTACGACATGAAAACAATATAAAAGTACTTTTGATAAAAAGCAGAGCGAACATCAAATAAAGAAATACACCGTCGTTAACTGAAACGATTGTAAAATTCTTCAAGCGACTGCAATGTTCTTGTAACACTTTATACGGTTGGCATGAAAGAGAGAGTCGGGATAAAGCATTCTTGGCATTATAAAATTCCTTATAAATAATTCTTTCGGGTTTAAATAGGCATTTTTCTTGTGGATAAACAATCCCTTCTCTCTCAATATATATTTTGATGTTCGCGTTTGTTTTTCTATAATCATTCCATCAATGAAATATAACTTATATTAATATCATTATTACTAGGTAAAGCTACAATAATAGTTTGAAAAGCAGTATGATTAGCCCAAGGGTTCCTACAGGGGAAAATAGCCCAAAGAGGAAAAGAAATTAAGAAACGAATAACATGAGAAGTAATGAATCGTTGATATAAAATATTTTAAGATCGTTAACAACGTTAAACTGCATCTATATTAATATCATTATTACTAGCTAAAGCTACAACCCTAGCTGGAAAAGCAAAATGCTATTACCCCCAAGTACTCTAACAAGGAAAAATAGCCCAATGAGCAAAGGAAAGAAGGAGACAAATAAACAAAACGAGAAGTTATGAATAGTTAATATAAAATACTTCAGGATCAGTCACAACGTTAAACTTGATTTGTCATTCAATCTTTAAGTTTCAGTCATGTTCTTCCTTTATCTCACATTTCTTACACATTCCGGCATTCCAAAAAACTTTCCTTCTGCAACACACCTCCTCAAGTCTTCCCCTTCCTTGCAGTCTCCTCATTCTCCGCTTCTCCATTCGTCCGTTATTTATCAGCCGTTCGCCATTCTTCGCCCCCTCCCCCTTTTCTTCTTCCTTGTTATTTTGCGAGATAAGTATAGGAAGTCCGGCCACTTTTTCAACCTTCCAAATGACCTCATAACTTTTCTTTCACATAAGACATTTTTGTCGCACATTTTTCCCTTACCTCTTTTCCCTTGCACACGGCCACCCATAACATGCTATCAGGGTCTCTCTCTCTCTCTCTCTCTCTCTCTCTCTCTCTCTCTCTCTCTCTCTCTCTCCACTCCTATCACAATTGCTTCCTATGACTCTCAGCCCCTGTTTTATCACTTCACTTTTCCAACCCTTCGTTCTCCCGAATCTATTCTTGTTTAGAGCTATTTCATTCCTCTAAAATAAGTCTTCCTTTCTATGGGTTTATTTCTTTTTGCATTCGTGCTCATCCTCTTTATTATTTTTCTCGAGAGGTACAAAAAAAAACTACAACTGTATCGTCTGAAGAAAAATCTAAAAGAATAAAAAAAAAACTCATAATATTTTTTTTACTTCGCTGTATCTAATCACGTAAAAATAGCAAACTTGAAAAATTATAATCTCTCTCTCTCTCTCTCTCTCTCTCTCTCTCTCTCTCTCTCTCTCTCTCTCTCTCTCTCTCTCGTTTTCATAAGCGAAATGAACGACCAAATCATTTTTCATTCGCAAATGGGATAATAATTCACAACAAAATTGCACTAAAATATTCCCACCCCGTTCTCTCTATCATATCTTATTTTGCCTTTTCATTTTTGCTCCTTCTAACTTCCTCTTTACGAGATCTGCTAAAAAGAATAAACGAGAACTAAAATGAGATAATAACGAGTAAATGAAAAAATAATAAAAAATAAAAAGATAAATGAGATTCACCTCATAATGGATGTGCTGTATTTGTATTACTTTATTCCATCTTTATTTCTCTTCCAGTCATTTCCTTCCTTCCTTATTGTTTCGTGTTATTTTTATTTCATTTGTTGTTGTGACGTGTATCCACCTCACACCGAGTCTCCCTTTATTCTTTCTATGGTTGAATATATCCGTATTGTATTTTCTCTCTTATTTTATCGATTTAAATCTTACTATGACCATTTTCCTTCAATCAATTTTTCTTCTTTCTCATTAGCTATTCAAAAACCACCTAGTTATATTGTTATTGTTGTTATAGAAATTTATTAATTTCTTGCTGTACTTACAAGCCCTTTCTGAGTGGGGACACCTTAACGTGGTGAAAGGGTTTGTGTATCGCCATAATCAGCAAAGCTGCACTAGTCATGACCACTAATACTAGGTTGGTTAGCTGCGAGCGATCAAACAAAAAAATCTCCCATCACTAATCCGCAGATGGCGTGGTGATGAAAACTGGCTAAACCCCAGACAGGGATAAGGACATGCCTGAGGCCTTTGTTCTTCAGTGAACTAGAAACGGCTGATTTTATTGTTGTTGTCCATGCAAGTAGTAGGAAATTCATATACAATGAATATCATAATGTTTAATAGACGCCAACTGTGTTTAGCTTATCCCGAACAAACTAAATCTAATTGAGTAACTATTAAGCGGGAATTACACGATCGAACTGTTCGTCGAACCCGGTTGACGAACCTGCTTATCAAATGGTTCGAAGATGTGGAGTCAGCCACAAATGCATAAGTTGTGGACAATGAAGCCCCGCCCACAAGTCAGGCGAGAACAGACTTTCTTCGAACCGTTCGACGAACATGTTCGATAACCGAATACCCAGTTCACACGTTCGAACATCACTACAAAAACTTGTTTGTTCGACGTTCGACGAACCGTTCTACCGTGTAAACCCCGGTTTAACAGAAAATTAATTCTCTTTAAAAGAACAGCTCTCTTTTTTAATGAAAAACAATACCCATAAACATTTTAAGAAATTTTCACCAGACAACACGTAAAATTTGCTTTACCAGATACAATGAGAAACTGGTCAACGATGGTCAATACACCAAAATTGAGCATGAAATCATACATTATAGACTGACTGGCAAATATCGATAATTTCAATACAATTAAATGAAATATTTTGAAAAACATTCTTTCTAATTTCTTGGGTGAAGTCTCATATTGAAGAAAACTTATCCACCACTATCAAATTAATATTTTTCTTTAATAAAATTGTATATCTGTTCACATTTTTTTACATTTATTATTAAGACTAATATGGCAATGCATTTTTGTTGGGGGGGGGGGACTGTACGATCTTTTTTTTTTATTGAAAAAAAATTCGGTCGAGAAATAAATTCTTGAAAATTCTTAGTTCAGAATCACAGAGGCCTTTTTCTCGCTTTGTCTCTCCATCCACCTTTTAAAATCTCCCTTCTTCTTTCTCTGCTTTATTCCTCGTTCCTTCGGTCTTTGTTCTATCCACTCACGGGATAAAAAAAAAAATTGGGAAAAAATTCTTATCATGACGATAAATTTTCAAAATTCACCTCATGCTTTTCCAATCAATGCCTTCCATTCTGCTTCCTCATTCGAATTTCCTTTTTTGTTGTTCGTCGTTTTTCTTCTTTTTCTCCCTTTTTTGTGATCTTGGATCCACCTGTTATTTGCATTCCTTGCAAAATATTATCTCTTTTCTTCCATCCCTTATCGTCACACCTGTTTCTCCAACATCATCACGCTGGATTTTTCCCTCCCAATTTAATGTTCTCTCTCTCTCTCTCTCTCTCTCTCTCTCTCTCTCTCTCTCTCTCTCTCTCTCTCTCTCTCTCTCTATGGAAGACGATCGTAATGCGTCTTCTAACTATCGATGTCTTGATTCAATCTTTTGTTTTGGTTGTCCCCAACAGCCGGAGATTCAACTTAAATAAAAATTGTCTTTTTCCTCTTTTTTCTTAATCTTAAACTGTCCTATTTTTCCCATGAAGTGATTTGACTTTTTTTTTCTTTTCCCGTTGCAGTTTATCTTGCCTCTTTCCCTCCTCTTTTTTATTTTTTTTTCCTTTATGCTGAAGTTACTGAAAGGATGGGAACTTTCCAGTCATGCGCCATAAGGACGCAATTTGGGTCACCCAACTCGCGATTTTGGTCTTAAGACCAAGGGGACGTTAGGTTTCTATTAAATATAATAACCTTGGAGTCGAAGGGGAACCGATGGAGTAGGAGGAGGAAGGGGGGAGGGAGACAGGAAGGGAGGGAGGGAGGAGGAGGAGGAGGAGGAGGAGGAGGAGGAGGAGGAGGAAGTCGCCAGATAGTTTCTAGAAGTAATGTTTCTTCATGTTAAAAAAAAAAAATTAAAAATAAAAATATAAAAACAAATTGATGCATTGTAAGGATAAATGACAACATAAAAAAATAGGATAATTGATGCCGAATTGGGGTGAGATCATTTGAACTGCGTTTAAATATATATATATATATATATATATATATATATATATATATATATATATATATATATATATATATGTATGTATATATATAATAATATGTATATATAAATATATATATATATATATATATATATATATATATATATATTCATAAAGCTGAAAAAAAATAGAACAACACTATGAAATCTGGTTAGCTTCAGTAAAGCAAAGTTATGCAAATAAATAACAAATGATAACCAAAAAAAAAAACCATAGCTTAATATGGTACGGCATGAAAAAATAGTCCCTTCCAATAAAAACAAAAAAACTATGCCATTG
>NC_090726.1:185566340-185586340 GCF_036898095.1 Palaemon carinicauda
AGCACAAAGGGCCTAGTTAGATTTCGCCAGTCATCTCCATCCTGAGATTTTAATTGGCGCAAAGGTATTACTCAAAACAATTTCATAATTTGGTTCACGTGTTGAAGTTTTAACAACATATAATTTTGAACATTCGGTGTAAACCTTTAGCAAAGAAAATTCGAATATTGATATAGTCTTATCAGCACTAGGGTTGTGGTGTCTTGGTGATAGCATTCTTGTCTGGTGATTGCCAGGCTGGGGCTCGAGTCCCGCTAGTTCCTTTGGTCGCTGCAACCTCACCATCCTTGTGGGCTAAGAATATGGGGTTTGGGGAGTCTATAGGTCTATCTGCTAAGTTACCAGCAGCCATTGCATGGCCCTCCTTAGTCCTAGCTTGGGTGGAGAGGGGGGTTTTGGCGCTGATCATATGTAATATGGTCAGTCTCTATGGCATTGTCCTGCTTGATAGGGCAATGGCACTGTCCCTTGCCTCTGCCATTCATGAGCGGCCTTTAAACCTTTAAAGTATATCAAAAGCGGAAATACGATGACAATAATAAATTTCACATATACGAAAGAAACCCAAGTTCCATTCCACTGCAAAATGTATGCATTATATCATTTCGCATTTAAGGAGTTAAGGACAGAATTGTGGACGACAACCACAACAAGATACCAAACCATCTTAAACAAGTTTCGCTCGATTGAAGAAGACATTTGATCTCTCTCTCTCTCTCTCTCTCTCTCTCTCTCCTCTCTCTCTCTCTCTCTCTCTCTCTCTATATATATATATATATATATATATATATATATATATGTATATATACAGACATTAGTGATATGGGAGTGACAAATATTTCGATTTTTACCTTACAAAGGAGAAAAATATCAATATCAATTAGAATTAATTCACTCTACAATGTCCTGCATGTAATACGAAAATAAACAAACAAACCATGAGAAAACAAATTTATAAATAAAGCATGAAAAGAAGGGAGATTAAAAAGTCGGCCCAAAGAAAAAAAAGTTAATTTCTCCAAATACAATTCGCCGAGGAGGAAACATTTCCGTCGGCCAAAGGTTGGCCGGTCAGCAAAAATTTTTTTCCCTTCTCCCAGTCGACCTAATTCGCAGCGATAAAATTTTCAATTTCCTTTTCTCAGCGGCGCAAATTGCAAAAATGATGGCCTGTCGTCATAACGATATCGAGTGATAAAAAGGAGTTTAGGGCCAATGAAAACACACTTAAAGAGAAATAAATGAAAGGGAGCAATATAAAGAGGCCGTTTATTACTTACGAGTTGAAAAGACAAAAGGCTTCAGTGCCAATAGGTTTCCAAGACGCACGCGAGGAAGACTTCTGGATATTACGATAAGTCGTGAGTTGGACAACAGCTGCTTCAGACAATTATACAATCAGTTAACAGTTTAACTATATTAAATGAATAGGAAGATTACGCATAAACACACACACACACACACACACATATATATATATATATATATATAGTATATATATATATTTATGTATATATATATATATGACTGGCAAAATCTAACCGAGGGCCCTTTGAGTCGGTAGGCGTATGAGGAGATGATGATGATATATATTTATATAAACCTATATAAATACATATGTATATATACGTATACTGTATGTGTATGTATGATTGTACATATTTTTAAACATGTAAAACATATAAATATATATATATATATATATATATAAACACACAAAATTGTGTATGTATGATTGTTTGTGCGTAACTGCAAGAGATTCGCCAAAAGCAAAAGTTCCTAAATAATCCGATGACGATAAATACAAAGTAAAAAAATAACTTAAAGCCGGATAAAAAAAAAGAAACAGTTGAAAACAAGGCAGCTAGTAGGGAGAGGGATTAGAAGAACGGGCCAAGATTGGTTGGCGGGGGAGGAGGGGGGGGAGGAGGGGGGGAAAGGAAGCAAGAGGGGGGAAAGGAGAGGGGTAGGAATGGAGGATTGGGGAGTCAGGGGTCAGGGTGAAACACTCTATCAGAAGGAAAGAACAGAAAAAGGCCATAAAGCAGATAGCCCAGAAAAAAGATTAATGGCAACTCTCTATCTCTGTCTCCTTCTCTCTCTCCCTCTTAGTCTCTCTCTCTCTCTCTCTGTTTCTTCTTTTTTTCTGCAATTTCTCAAGGAGATACTCTCTCGATCTATTAGTTAGTGACTACAGACGTCTCTCGTTTCTTCCACAAAACATCTAACCTTTTATCTTAATTTCCTCTATGCTTTTCATTCTGATTAGGTCACATCTGGAACACAGCCCCCCCCCTCTCTCTCTCTCTCTCTCTTCTCTCCTCTCTCCTCTCTCCTCTCTCTCTCTCTCTCTCTTAAATACACACAAAAACAAACAACTATGTAGGCATATATATATACATATATATACATATACATACATACATATATATATATATATATATATATATATATATATATTATATATATATATATATATATATAACCTGCTTGTGCATGTGTGTATTTAGGTGTGTGTCAATTAACATAACATTGTTTTCTGCAAAAAAAAAAAAAAAATCAGAAAAAATTAATACAAAACATATTTTTTAGTTTCCTTCTCACCCCAAGATAAAAAAAAATCAAAACCAAATATGTCGAAATTTTATTTTTCATCATCTCGATCACCTGTAATTTTGTGAAAAAAAAAATCTTAAGAAAAAAAAAGCCGTAAGAAAAAAAAAAGAAAAAAAAAAGAAACAATCGTTTGACAATGTCTGCAATGAGCTACAAATAAGGATACATCTGCTGGTTCAAGCGAATTGGTTATAATTGAACAAGTTGCTACTCAGAAAGTCGGTTAATGGATGCATTATAAGAAATACCAATTACTTCCTAAAAACTCTACACATGATAACAAGTTTCTGGCGAAGGACATTTTAGTGTTGTTTTTTTATGCACCGCCCTTCAACAGTCGAGATGATAATGACAGCAATGTCACGTAAAAAGAAAAGAAATATTTATACACCACATAAAACATGGATGAAATTATAGACAAATTAGTATATAAACCATATATACACACAACGCAGTATATAGTGTTTTTCTATATATGAGATGTTGGTATTCGAAAAATTAATGATATTGTAGCTTACAAACCGTTCAAGCCAAATTACCCAACAAAAAAGACAGTGCAAAAACCACGAACTGTATTTCTTTGAATTTCTTTTCATCATACAGGTATTCTCCCCTAACTATTTCAGGGCAAACATAAATAAACACACACAAGCACACACATACATAAATACATACACCTAATATATATATATATATATATATATATATATATATATAATATATGTATATATCTATATACATATATATGCTATATATATATATATATATATATATATATATATATATAGAGAGAGAGAGAGAGAGAGAGAGAGAGAGAGAGAGAGAGAGAGAGGAGAGAGAGAGAGAGAGAGGGGTGGGGTCAGAAAAAACTTACAGAGAAACCCTTAAGAGTCATTTTCCTTGCTTCACATTATACGGTGTCGAGAGCTTTCTACTAAACTGCTGCAGCCGACACATAAATTTCTAAAATGCCATAAATCAATAGCACGGGTTAAACTGCTACAGGCGGGTAGGGCTAATGGAAATGAAAAAGAGGAAGAGAGGGCTAAGGTAAAAAAAAGAAATAAATAAGGGAAATAGTTTAAAATTGAAGGTGATATAGTTAAGGAAATTTAATGATATTGCAAGTTAAAAAAACGAAGATAAGTTTAAAAAAATAAAACAATTTGAAAGTTAGAAATTTAGAGAAAGATAAGTTATTACCTGAGATTGTTGTGTATGTGTGTGTTAGAGAGAGAGAGAGAGAGAGAGAGAGAGAGAGAGAGAGTAAGGAAATGGTTTAAAATTGAAGATGATATAGTTAAGGAAGTTTAATGATATTGGAAGTTAAAAAAGCGCAGTTAAGTTTATAAAATAAAAGTTTTTCAAAGTTAGAAATTGAAAGAAAGATAAGTTATTACCAGAGATTGTTGTGTACGTGTATAGAGAGAGAGAGAGAGAGAGAGAGAGAGAGAGAGAGAGTAGGAAATAGTTCAAATTTCAAAGCTGATATAGTTAAGGAAATTAATGATAATGCAAGTATAAAAAATAGCAATTAATAAGTTTAAAGAAAAAGGATTATGAAAGATAGAAATTTGAACAAAGATAAAAAGTTATTACTGGAGATTTTGAAAATTTGTGTGTTTGAGAGAGAGAGAGAGAGAGAGAGAGAGAGAGAGAGAGTCCTACGTCCTTTTCTCCAACGGAAATCTCGCACTCACTTTTCAACGACTGTATCATTTGTTACATTTATCATTAAGGAAGGCGACGGTCACAAAGAGAGAGAGAGAGAGAGGAGAGAGAGAGAGAGAGAGAGAGAGAGAGAAATCTGAGCTTTCCAATTAGCCGGCAAGACCAATAATCACAATCAGTAAGAAAATTACGGTCAATTAATTAACGATGTAATCTGAAACGCTACTTAATAAATTCTATGCCCTTTTTTCCCCAACTCTTCAATAACCAAGGTAATTGCCAATGCTTCTTTTCGAGTAACTAGTGAAACAATAAGCATGTCTAAATCATGGGATACGTATTCAATAAAAAAATGAGATTACCAGACATCTAAGCGATTGTTTGATTCTATTCTTCCAATTAAGGAATAATATAGCAAGAAGGTGATTTTATGCATAAATACAGTCATTTCATAAATCTTATAAAAGAGTAAAACCATTTTATAAATTTCCTAAAAGAGTGAAAAGAGTGAGTTAGGGAATATTATCTCAAATATATTAATTTCATGAAATTATTTTGTTTCCTAAAAGAGGGATTCAGAGAATTTTGTCTCAAATACATTTACTTTATTAATTGATTTTATAAATTTCCTAAATAATTTCCTAAACGAGTGAAAACAGTGATAGAGAATTTTATCTTAAATATATTCATATAATTAAATAATTTTATAAATTACTTAAAAGTGGGATTTAGAAAATTTTGTCTCAAATACATTCACTTTATTAATCATTTTATAAGTTTCGTAAAATAGTGAAAAGAGTGAGTTAAAGAATATTATTTTAAATATATTTGTTTTATAAAATCATTTTATAATTTTCCTAAAAGAGTGAATTAGAGAATTTTGTCTCAAATACATTTTCTTTATAAATTAATTTTCTAAATTTCCTAAAAGTAAAAAGAGTGAATTATAGAATATTATTTTAAATATATTAATTTTATTAAATAACTTTTTAAATTTCCCAAAAGTGCAAAGAGTGAATTAGAGAACATTGTCTTAATTACATTCCTCTTATGAAATTATTTTATAAATTCCCAAAAGAGTGAAAACAAGTAATTAGAGAGTATTGTACAGGCCACGAGCTAAATATAGCAAGGAGAGAAGGTGGAGGAAAGGTTTGATTAAAGAAAGACTTCAAAAGTTAAAAAAAATGTCCCAGAAAAAGACCCAAATGTGGAATAAACATTTAAGAGTTTTTTTTTTTTTTTTAGTATATTCTCTTATAAATATATCGAATCGTTATATATGAGGATCTAACGTATGTTTTGCAGAAATTACCTGTTGATTACGCAATTTACTCACACAACGTCCTTTTCATGTAGCATGTTTGCAATCCCCATCTCTCCCTCTCTCGCTCTCTCTCTCTCTCTCTCTCTCTCTCTCTCTCTCTCTCTCCACTGGACAACTCAAGTCGCTTGCCTACTTTATTCCCAAATACAAATTGCTCAAATATTTCACTATTTCTTGCAAGTCACTATAATCACAATTGCTTCATTGAAAGGCGTTAAATTAAAAATACGAATATGTTTAACAAATTACCTTAATAAAAACAATTAAATTGGCGATTTAACTACACAGCGACGAGAAAAAATATTAAATGGAGTGATGACGCATAAAATCCCACCTTAGATATAATAAGAGTGTTATTTTAACCTCAATGCGTATTTGATAAATCTGCCTCATAAAAAATTAAGAATATCTTGAATTTTGATAGTCCAAGACATAGAAAAAAAAATTCAAAACATCAAATTATATTACTATTGTTTCCTTAAAAATATTACCTACCATTACAGTTTAAAACGAAATTTGAATAAAAGAAATAAATTTATACATCATAAAAAATGATGATAGGAATATCAATTACAAGATAAACTATGAAAAGAGCAAATGAAAATAAAATAAAGAACATAAATAAACGAAAACGAACAAAGCAATAAACTTGGAAATAACTTTGGCGTCCAGCCTTGCTCCCCGACGACCTATAAAAAGTCGCGAAATTAAAAAATTTCGTCAAGACAATTTAAATCCGACTCTAAATTAACCAGAGGAAAAATGGTGCATTTAACAGCCCCGTAGAGTCATTAATTAACTGATGCCGGATTAATTACGCATTCAAGACTAATCCTAAAACACTTAATTACGCAGTCATTTGTCTGCTCGCGTAGATTGAACTTTCGAAAGAAACCGTTCCCTACTTTTGGCTACAACGAATTCGCACGACGAATTCTGCGTATATATATATATATATATGTGTGTGTGTGTGTATATATATATATATATGTGTGTGTATATATATATATATATATGTGTGTGTGTGTATGTATATATATATATATATATAATATATATATATATATATGTGTGTGTATATATATATATGTGTGTGTATATATATATATATATATATAGACACAAATATATATATATATATATATATAGACACAAATATATATATATATATACTGTATATATATATATATATATATAATTTATATATATATATGTGTATGTATATATATACATATATATATATATATATATATCTGAAATCTAATCGAGGACCTTTGCGTCAATAGGCGTAAGAAGGAGATGATTATGATTATTATATATGTCACTAAGAGATTTCGAAGGAAAAATCTTCGGGGTGAAATATATAAATCCGAAAAGGGGAGGAGCAAAGCAATTAGGATTGAGAAGGTTCATTATAAGTAACTCCCCCTATAACACCCCCTCACCCCCACCCCCTTCCGTGGTCGACCAAGAGACATTACCGTGACAAGTTTTGAGGGAAAACGAGAATTTGAGTTTAGCAGCGGTAATTTGATCCGGAGAAAAATCTAATCATCAAAAATCTATATATATTCAAATGACTATTTTGATACAACAAAATTATTGCACATTGCTGAACCTTCGGAAGAAGATAAAAAAGATATAAGAAACATAAATGAACTATTCCCAAGAAGTAAAGTCATAAATGAAATGTTGCAAAAGATCACAGGGACGGAAATGAAAATTAGCTGAATTTAAAAGCATATATCCAAATTCCAGCTTATATTATGAAATTGTATCTCTGAAGAATTTATTTACTATAGTAGTCAAGATTTCTGCATCAAAACTAGTGTAGCTGAGCCCTAAACAATGACAGCTAAATATTTAGATAGATATGCACACACACGGAGTCAACCCTTCCTACCCCCCCCCCTTTTCCTAACTACAACTCTGAAGTTTCGGCAATCTGTGGGAGAGTACCCCTCTCACAAAGGTATGACTACTCCCTCACTGGGTTATTTTTAGCCTGCTGTAGCCCTTGGACTTATGGTATCTTGCTCTTCGAACAAGGGTTGTAGCTTATCTAGTAGTAGTAGTAGTAGTAGTAGTAGTAGTAGTAGTAGTAGTAGTAATGTCAACTGAAAATTACTGGATTTTAAAAAGCATTCTTGTTCACGCTTGACCTATATGTAAACAGAGAGAGAGAGAGAGAGAGAGAGAGAGAGAGAGAGAGAGAATATACATATATATATATATATATATATGTATACATAAATAAATAAATAAATATATATATACATATATATATATATATATATATATTATAAATTAAACGAAGAATCTCTTACGTACTAATGAATAAGATCGAATGTAATGGAGAAACCCAACCTTAACTAGCTTAACGTCAAATACCACTTCATCTCAAACTATTGACTTTTTATTATTTTATGAAAGAAACTTAGACTAAAAACAACAGTAATAATTAAAACTGGTTATTTTCTTATCTAGGGCTCTTCAGTATAAAAAGAATTAGGCATTTGTGAAGTATGATACTAAGTATATTATACATTTAAAATCAGTATTTATTGATTTCTTTTTTTTTCTTTAAACGAAATAAAATTACCTTAAAAATTTTCATCCATCGCGAACTCACAGAAAAAAGGACCTCCCAGAACAATCTCTCTCTAAGCTTCTTCTTGAAGAAAATGATTAGTTTGATAACAGGAAAATATTTCTTCTTCTTTCACACGTCCACTAAGGATCAGACCGAACTTAAATTTCAGCTCGGAAAAAAAAGGATCCGGTAGTTTCAACGCCGCCCTGTCTTACAAACTCAAACACACAGTAGTAGAAGCAAAAAGCATAACGTAATCCAATTTAAAATGGAATCTTACTTGGCCATTAAAGACCAATTACAACGCCTTAATTGCTTGCATGGATTCCTTGTAAATTAAAGAAAACACCTGACTCATTCTGTAAGAGAGAGCAAAAAAACCAAACAAAGTTTCACGATTTTCCATCTTTTTTTTTTTATGTTCGCAATCGTGAGTATTAAAGGACCTTTTTTTTTATATCCAAAGAGAACATTGAGTTATCCACTTGATATTAGTAATGAACTAAGGCAGTATACCGTAAAGTATCCAATTGTACCGCTTCTGTAAAATATTGCCTGGAACATTCGTTGTTAAAAACGGAAAATTATGTGCAGAAGTTAATCCGGTGGCTGTCAAACAGAATTATGAAATGTATTAAATTAGTTTTCTGTTTTACTTTTCGTAATTAAGAGTGGATAAAGCAACATCATGAAAATATCTGTTTTGCTTTTCTCTTCTTGAGTTATTTAATGAGTAAAATTTCGGAACACATGTTGATAACAATACCTACACATACATATTAATAAATATACACATATGATACCTTTATACACGAACAAAAATGTATACATACATTTCATACATACAGGGTACTAAATTGGTAGATTATCCGGCAGAAACATCAGTAAGAGCCTTCCTTTAAATGACATTTATAACCTTCTAAGCAAATGCTATTTAATCCACAAACTACTATATGACACCATGGACCACTTCCCCCTTTTCGTGCCCCTCTAATTAAATACAAAATATTTCATTCGTTTTATGTTCATTTCATAATAAAATTCTGAGTATAATTGTCAGTAATCCTATATGCTTTACAATATAAGAGTTTTGAGTTCTTGTCCCAAAATAACAATGCCAACGACAATATAATGAAGAAGAATGTCAGTAATACTAACTATAGTCAATTCTTTCTAGTGAGGCAGATTTACACCGACTCGCAGGGGTGCCCTTTTAGTTCGGAAAAGTTTCCTGATCGCCAATTGATTGGACAACATAATTCTAACCAATCAGAAAGCGGGAAACTTTTTCCGAGCTAAAAGGGAACCGCTGCGGGTCGTTGCATATGCGCCTCATTAAAAAAATTAGTATAGACTACGTATGATCTACAACAGTAAAAGTAGCCGTTTCTAGTCCACTGCAGGACAAAGGACTCAGACATGTCAGTTCATGTCTGGGGTTTGGCCTGTTTTCATCACCACGCTGGCCACTACGGATTAGTGATGGTGGGAGATATTTGCCTGTTCACTTACAGTAAACCAACCTAGTAAGGGTGGCCCTGACTTGAACAGCTTTGCTGATTATTGGGATGCACAAGCCAATCCACAGCGTTAAGGTATCCTCAGTCAAAATAGATATGATCATGTAATAACAAATATGATTACTTTACAGAGTACTAATACATACAAGGCCCTTCATTTGAAGTACAATTTACTATTTCATTAATAAGATAACTCCCATTACAAAAAAAAAAAAAAAAAAAAAAAAATTATTATTTATAAAGGCAAGAATTTCCAAAAACATCTCTTCTAACTTGCTACTCTCCCCAGCATGCATTTCAATTCTGAACTTCTGTTGCTTTCAGGTGGTACCTATAATTCTTTACGCACCTGTTGCAAGACACATGATGCAACCCGACGAATTTTTCGAATTACGCCTATCATTTCTTAAGGCTGTTTGGTCATTTTTAACTAATCTTCTCTTTCTTTCTTCTACCATGTTTTCGGTTTGGAGATCATAAATATATCTTCCAATGAATTTATTCTTTTCAGTTCTCAAATAAAAAAATCTGAGAACCATTTTTTTAAAGACAATAAAACACCAGAATGCTATATTCAAGTGACTGACATTTTCGATTTTCCCAAAATACGAATTTGTTTATAAAGATTTTTAAGCATTTGGCGCTGAATATGTAACTCCAGTTCCTCTGTATCAAACACCTATCTGCTCTTTTTATATAATGATCAATGTCAGAATAATTAGAGCAATAAGGAATACCATATAGGGTTAATATGGGTTTGGGACTGACCAAGTCCCCTGTACTACTTATGAGAACGCAAAAATTACATCCTTCGCTAAAATCCTTGTAGGAGTTTGTGAGAATCTTGTCCTTAAATTCATAATATTGTAACGGAGGACAGAGTTTAATATCTCATAAGCACTGTTTACAAGAAGAAGAAGAAGAAGAAGAAGAAGAAGAAGAAGAAGAAGAAGAGGAAGAAGAAGAAGAAGAAGAAGAAAAGTTGTTGTCATCAAGAATCCATAAAACAAATCTCTTTGGGGGTGTTATCGCCAAGGGTCTAATTAAGTAAAATAGCGTGAAATCATTTTGTCGGAAATGCGATATGTAGCACAGGGCGGTGAATTATGATATAATCACCCTATAGAGTACACTCTCTCTCTCTCTCTCTCTCCCACACTCTCTCTCTCTCTCTCTCTCTCTCTCTCTCTCTATATATATATATATATATGTGTGTGTGTGTGTGTGCGCGTGTATGTGTGTGCACGCTTCTATTTCATAATAGTCTCTATTACTTGTGAAATGTAATAGTTAACAAATAAACGCAATAACCAAGAAAGCACAGTTAATGGATTTTTTATTTTCTTTAACTTGATCAAGAACTGATTTCCTACATAATAAATCCAGTTCTTCTTCATAGTCATCTAACAGCGCTTTCAACAAGTGTCCTCAACTGATATACTCAATCATCTAAACATTACTCGAAAGTTGATGGCATTTTCTCCTCCCTTAGACATTAGGCATAAATACCAAGTCGTATCTTTCCCATTCCAAATCATCCTACCTCTGAATTCCCATCATAAAATACTTGCCAACCCTTCCCGCCGCTAAAATATTGTGTGATGCATCGCAGTAAAACACCATTTGGCAGGGCATACATACTACGTCTTCCAGGAACAAGCGAATATACTATTCAAATCCATTTAAGTGAGTGGCCCGGTATCAATAAATCCGTCAGGGGTATGACATCGGCGCCATAAATAATTTACCGATGCCAAACAATAAACAATTTACCGACGTCGAGGAACATGCTTAGATCGCGGCGTGCAAAACAATTTATCGTCACCTTTCAAGGGGACCTCAGGTGATATAAATCTTGGGAACATTAACCTGTGTATATATTCCGGTGACAATTCTCTCTCATTGCCAAAGGTTTATCCTTTCCGGATATAACGTATGAAGACAGCTCGTCATTATAACATTGACAGAATGTTGGTTACAGCTTAGCGAAGAGAGAGAGAGAGAGAGAGAGAGAGAGAGAGAGAGATTAACAATGCATGTCTTTAAATACACACACACGCAAATATTTGACGGAAAGGCAAGCAAACAGACAACACATAAAAAGGAGAGAGAGAGAGAGAGAGAGAGAGAGAGAGAGACTCACAATACATGTAACCACTATAAATACACACACACACACACACAGACAAACATTTGTCAGGAAGGCATATATATATATATATATATAGCCACATACACACACACATATATATATATACACAACATACACACACACACATATATATATATATATATATACACGTATGTATTTATATACACACACACACATATATATATATACTTACGTACATATATATACTTACATATATACACATATATAGATATATATGTAAGGGTGTGTTTGCATGTATGTAGAGTGCAGGTGTGCGTATGTAAATCATTAAATAAATACTGCAATTACAAAAAAAGAAAAAAAAATACATTGTATAAATTAATCCACCTTAAAACTTGAATTAAATCAGAAAGATCCTACGAACAAAAGGATTTGCACTTTTGGGGATATTCGGTTTCTGACGAGGGAGTAAAATTGTGCCAAAAAGGAAAGATAATAATAAATATTTATTTTCGCGTAGTATAAACTGTAAGTAGAGTCTATTTAAGTGGAAAATCCTATAATAATAATAAAAAAAAACAATAGTTTTGTGTCCAAAAACATCATACTTTCTTTGGGAAGCCGAAACTATAACAGAAAACAATAACTATAAAGAAAAATGGATCCAGTATCCATAAATAAAATGAAAGAAAGAATCACAAAAAAAAGTGAAACCACTTTAACTAAAACCGGTGAGAATATAACTAACAGCAATAACAGTTATTTGCAATACTAACCTTCTCGTGTCAATCACAGTCATGACACCTAGAGTTTCCGTTACTCCATTTGGCTTTTAAAAAGCATTCAATAATGATCAATCTTTCAGGCAGTTTCATTCATATCTGAAAGTTCAGCCAACTGGTTAACAATACTCTAATTACATATAACAATGATAAAGCTATAATTTCAACAATAAAATGAATAAAATTTCAGAATAAAGAGAGGATAAATGTGCTTGTATCAGAACACATGAGAGAGAGAGAGAGAGGAGAGAGAGGAGAGGAGAGAGAGAGAGAGAGAGAGAGAGAGAGAGAGAGAGAGAGATCGGCGTATCGGTGGTGAATCATAAAATTGTGAGGGACTCGATGGAGATGAATGATATTTACCGATGAAAAATGGATTGAAAAAAAATCATTGTAAAATGCTGGAGAAGACGGGGACACACGAGAGAGAGAGAGAGAGAGAGAGAGAGAGAGAGAGAGAGAGAGAGAGAGAGAGAGACAAAGTTTGGTTAAAGTATAACATGCGATACTATCGTTGATGAATTATAGAACATTGGGGACACCTGCAATTCCGAAACATGACGAATGGTGATCGTAAGCAACAACAAAGAGTACAACAACAAAAAAAGGCACCAATAACAGAACTGCAACAGCAAAACAGCACCATCATCAAACAGCAGCAGAAGAAGCAGCAGAAACAGCGTTGGCGACGCGCTGCATTGCTCTGCACTGGCTAAGTTGCCAAGTCAACCTCTACTTTTTGTCCACCTCTGGCGTTGCCAAAACTCAGGGGATATTTTTCTCCAGCGCGCCTCTTTTCCCGCAGAGTTTCGCCTGTTTTCTTTTTGATTCCCCAAGTCGTTGTGTTTTTGCCTCCGTTTCAGTTTTTTTCTATCTTTTTTTTCTCTCTCTCGGTTTCCTCCGGAGTTTATCATTACATTTAATTGGGTTTTTTCTTGTGATTTTCTTTATTCCTGCAGGAGGAAAACGCTTGAGGAAAAGGAGGAGGAGGAGGAGGAGGAGAGGGAGGAAAGAGAATCAGGAGGTGGACCTCGTCTCAATAATAAAGAGAGTTTTCTCACAGACAACCAAGAAGTTACTACCAGAAAAAAAACGGCAAAAAATATGAACACAAAAAAACCCGTCTCGCAATTCTTTCTCACCCGTCCTTCCCTCCACATTAATAGCAGTCGTCCTCGACCTCTTTCCTTCGCCTTTCCTTTTCCTTCTTGATTTTTTTTTCATGTTCTTGGTCATCTCTCTCTCTCTCTCTCTCTCTCTCTCTCTCTCTCTCTCGACAACTTCTTTGCCCTTTGAAACTGACTATAAACAAACGATCCTGCATGAATCTCACTTAATATCTCTGTCTGTGATTCCTATGTATCGTATATTATATCCATCGGGAAAAACATATATAGAATAAATATATATAGCAACACATATTCATCTCTGTAATTATAAACTCCTTTAAATGTGTATATTTATAAATATATACAATATAGCCTACATATACCGTATGTGTGAATATCTATATAAATATATATACATAGTTATATTATATATATATAATATATATATGTGTTTATATATATATATATATATATATGTGTGTGTATATATATATATATATATATATACTATGCAATTGTGTAAATCTAGATATAATAAAGCAAGAAAACACAAGCAAACCTATCCAAATATAGACACAGATCCTAGATAAACGCAGTTTTCCATGCAAGCATTTCCAGAGACCGCCCTCCCAATACCAGATACTCTCTTCCCCTCCAATGAGGCCAAAGAATACAACCAATTAGAGAGAGAGAGAGAGAGAGAGAGAGAGAGACAGAGAGAGAGAGAGAGAGAGAGAGAGAGAGAGAGACTAAGAATTTAACAGAAATCTTCTTCTCAACGTATTGCGTACCGCTATGGTGTACGGTAATGAGGTAAGTGATATTGTTATAAAATAGGAAGACAATGAAGACGAGTGAATTTACTTGTAGATTTAACATAATGATTTTTTTTTATTCAAAGCCTTTATTTACATCCGAGATCAAAAGACTTCAACCCGGGCCTCTCCCCTAGCTCACATACAAAACTATGACACATAATGACAATGGTAAATAATAGATGGACAAAAAAAAAAGAATAACAAGATGGGACCCTAGAGATTGATTGCAAACGAAACAGAGGAAAGTAGAGAAGACTATGGATGGACGAGCTAAGAAAGTTTGCAGGTACAGACTGGCATAGAGAGACCATAAACAGACGGGAGTGGAAAGAAATATCTGAGGCCTTTGTCTTGCAGTGGACTATCAGCGGGTGATGATGATAGGTGCAAACAACAATGTATTGAATAACTCAAAACTGACTCTCTCATGAGAAGATGACATTAAGATGGTTTCATGGTTCGAAGCAGGATAATTTTACCTTTTTTTTTTCTCGTGGGTATTCTGTTCTGCGAACATTAGAATTGCAAATTAAAAGCCATTTAGACTTGTCTCATGAGAAAGGTAACTAACCCAGAATAGTCAAAATAAATAACAATGTGAAAGGTGAATATCCACACAAATGAAAGTGTTCAGCTCAAGGATATCCAAATCTAACATAAGAGTTACCAACAGGTGACTGAAAACACCTGTCAACATAAGGTTTTATTTGGTTTAAACTTTACTTTAAAATACACACACACACACACACACACACACACGCGCGCGCGCGCGCGCGCGCACACACACACACACATATACAAGTGGATATATATTCCCAAGATAGAATTCGGTATTAAATGCCTTTCGTGGGTGATATTCACATTGATTAAAATCACGTGTGCTTGTGATATATGTTCATATATATATATATATATATATATACACACACACACAATTGGGGAGTAGGCCATTCACCGTTTATGTGCCAATGGGGGAAAAATCAACAGTTGCACCATGTTGAATGGGGATGAGAGACTGAAAGTTGAATCTCTTGAGATGAATTGTTTGCGTTGTAAATGTGACATTTCAATAACTGACGTCGGTGAAAGAGAAATCAGAATTTAGAGATGATTTGGTAATTTGGAAAGAATGGAGTATGTGAGGCTGGGAAAATAGTTTGTAAAACGGAGATAAGAAAAATCAAGGATTAGGAAGAAAGGGGCTGAATATCCAGAAGAGAGAGAGAGATAGAGAGAGAGAGAGAGAGAGAGGAGAGAGAGAGAGAGAGAGAGAGAGAGAGAGAGAGAGAGAGAGTGTTTATATGGGTCTTGACGTGCTAGTGATGTGGTTTTTGTACGAAGAGACTAAGGTCGTGTGTTTATTTTTTTGCTCTGTTTTCCTGGAATCTAGAATTTCTAGGAATGTGACAATGACCATGATATTTTGTTATTGAAGACCCCACATAGGGTAAATGCCTTATGTAATATGAATATATATATAATTCTATGTGCATATGTATGTGTGTGGAGAGAGAGAGAGAGAGAGAGAGAGAGAGAGAGAGAGAGAGAGAGAGAGAGAGAGAGAAAAGAACACCACAAGAAGACTTGTGGAATCTTGCCCCGTATCATCCTTTCCCTCTGCATACCTACCTACTACTCGCCCTCTCTCTCTCTCTCTCTCTCTCTCTCTCTCTCTCTCTCTCTCTCTCTCTCTCTCTCTCTCTCTCAACGGCCCGGACCCCTTTGCCCGTTCCCCCTTTTCCTCTTCTGTTGCCTTTGCTGCCTTTGTCTCATCTGCCGCGACGCGTGTGCACAAACCTTTTCATCCCGGCAACAGGTACTCTCATTTTCGCGCTATGCGGATGCGCTTCCACGAGACCAACTACCTTGCCGAGTAGAAGAGGCACAGCGAGGGCTTTTGCCTTCACTTCCTTATTTGCAAAGTAACTACTCCAGAAAGGAGAAGTAGGGTTGTGGTGGCCGATGTGGTAACGTACCTAACTGGTGAATGCCAGGCTGGGGAACCTCACTCAGTTTCTTGGTCCCGGGTTCGATTCCCTTTCCGACCAGATGCTATTATCTTTGAATTGATTCCCCCTTGGGTCTCTGATCCTGGGGTAGAGAGAATCCAGGTATTGGGGTTCGAGTACCGCTCAAATTCGTTAGTTTCTTTGGTCGCTGCAACCTCACTATCCTTGTGAGCTAAGGATGGGGGGTTTGGGGGAGACTATAGCTCTATCTACTGAGTCATCAGCAGCCATTGCCTGGCCCTACTTGGGACTGATCATATGTATATATGGTCAGTATCTAGTCACTCTAGTGCATTGTCCTGCTTGATAGGGCAATGCCATCGTCCCTTGCCTCTGCCATTCATGTCAGAGGCAAGGTGACTGAGAACATAATGTAAATGATACAATGCGCTGGTGTTACTCAAAATACTGAATCTTAGCGAAAACGTAAGATAAAACCAAACGCCAATATTGACTGGCAGAAACTACTTTTCCAGAACAGCGACGTAAAACATATATGTTGTTGAACATTGCATTGCCCTTGTGGCAAGCACAGGCTTTGCAATTTTGTAGCCCGCAGTAGAAAACACACACGCGCACACACACACACACACACATATATATATATATATATATATATATATATATATATATATGTATATATATATATATATATATATATATATATATATATATATATATATATATCTATATATAGATATATATATATATATATATATATATATATATATTAATATATACTATAGATAATACAATGCGTTGGTGTAACTTCTAATTGTGATGCTCAGCGGAGACGTAAGAGAAGATAAACATTGCAAACTATGACACAAACAAATGCGGAAACAGTTTATATATACGACGAACTAGAGTGAAAGAGGAACTAATACCGCTAAACAATAACATTCTTTAAAGTTAGTAAGGGTATGAATAATAGATTCTTTGCAAAAAAAAAAAAAGCAATACTAAATCTCAACCAAACAAATATATACAGATTTCCAAAACTGCTCATGTCATATACGAAAAAGTTCCTAAACTTAATTCCTCAATCATTGTAGAAGGGATGAGGAATATTTTTTTCAAGACAAATAACGGACGAGGAATCATTTTCCTTAATACAAATAACATATTTCTTTGTTTTAAACTGTTCATTAAATTCATAATATATACTGCTGCTTATTTGGTCTTATATTAGGAAGTGCAAAATTCATTTCCTTCCTTTTGAAATTGCTTTTTAGATAGAACGTTTCTCAGTAATGATACTTATCTAGTACGAAAATGCTTACGATGAACGTTATCTTTTATCGTCAATTGAATAGTTTTATTTTCCCTCACTCAAACGTCATATAAACAGAAAATGCATCTCTAGAGTTTTGTGTACTTTACTCTTGTTTATTACAAAATGCAACTTGAATTAAAGTTATTCACTGTTCACAACTCTTAGGTATAAAGTTTTCTTTGAGGGAAAGGGAGATTTACCAAGTACTGCCTGTCGTAACTTACTCATAACTACAACAACAACAACAACAACAACAACAACAACAACAACAACAAAACTACGCTGTCTTATCTTGGTCGTTTCTTGTGCCTTTCATGGATGATGAAAAATCGCTTCAAATATATTTTAAGCCAACGCAAAAGAATTATATATTAAAAGTTTTCATAAATCTTTAGTCCCTCATCAACCTTCCTCAAGAACTAGCTTAATGGTTCTCGCAGTTTCAATAATATAATCTTTACACAACCATAAACAAAACAAATGTGCCATTTGCAACATTTCCCATGGTAGCCCAGGAAATATTTAAATATTTATAGAAACAAAGATATTTCATTGCTTTATAATATAATTAGCATCCATAAAACTGAAAGGCGTTGTCCTACGCTCCTTACGCAATAGAAAAAAAAAATAAAGTACTCTGCTATCTTCACTTGATACAGTTTGTTACTGGATACACAACATCCCTCTTATATTACTGGTCGAGTTTCATTAAGTAACACCTCTTTATTGTTTCACAATCTATCCTTCTGTGCTGGGAAAACTGAATAACGCCAATAAAGAAAAGGAAACTCTCATACACTCTACAGTATAACTAGTGTACGCGATCCGTCAAAAAAGATGGCTAAATATTTTGATAAATACGCACACAGAATCAACCCCCTGCCTCTTCCCCGTGGTATAGAAGCTATGCACTACCTAAGACTAGAGAACTATGGTTTGATTTTAGAGTGTCCTTCTCCAAGAAGCGCTGCTTACAGTAGCTAAAGAGTCTCTTCTAAATTTTAGGAGCTTGTCATTCCTAGGTTTGTTTATTTAGTAGTTATATTATTCTGTGAATTAGTAGTAACAGTAGTAGTGATGTTCTCGTTATTAGCTTTTTCTTGTTCCTTTGACTTTCAAATCCCTCCCATAAAAGCAAGCCCGCCCACCCGCCCACTGAGCGCCCTAATCTTCTTCCATGAAATCTTCCGAGTTGATTGACACATCCATTGAGACTTTAAGTTAATGAACTTTCACATTTGTTTGTCCGCGCTGAGCTTGATCCCTGGATAAAATATGAAATTCCATCCTCCCTCAAAAATGTAAGATATTTTCTTCCAATCATTCCTCACAGTTGCGTTTTATTATTTTTATTTTTTTTTATTTATTTATTTTTTTTTTAATCAAAGAGACATTAAGTTATGCTGACATGATTGTGGAAGCAATAAAAAAAATCTCATCCTTTAATACACAAATATATGAAATATGTACCGAGGATAATTCCCGCAGACATCTTAATCTTCGATTCGGGTTACAATATTTCCATGCATGTCTCCTAAAAATCAGACGGGACGTATTATTTATTATTATTATTTTATTATTATTATATTATTATTATTATTATTATTATTATTATTAGCTAAGCTACAACCTAGTTAGAAAAGCAAGATGCTACAAGCCCAAGGGCTCCAACAGGGAAAAATAGCGCCATGAGGAAAGGGAATAAGGAAAAATAAACGATATGAGAAATAATTATTAAAATATTTTAAAAAACAGTAACAATATAAAATTTCATTCCTACTTTTTTAAGCTATTACCATTGCCAGAACATTCATAGCACAAAGTCGGGGTCATAATGATCTACAATCTATCCGTATCAACGCACGTAACTGCACTAAAAAAAAAAAAAAATACTAATTTGCCGATAATCACATTTTTTCTGACTAAGATAACATCCATAACACAGCAAGTCATGAGCTGAGACCTACCAGGACTCTGTAATCTGAATTATACACAAAGACGTATATTTGAAAGATTGGTTTTCTGCCGTTTGGACCGTCCCTCTGCACAGAACTTCCCCTGATGTGTTCTCGTGCGTGCAAGCTAAAGTTCAGCCAGGGGCATGACAAGAGGAATAAATCTGTCCAGTGATACGAAACACCTTGGCAGTGATTTCTGAAATACAAA
>NC_090726.1:185603840-185610157 GCF_036898095.1 Palaemon carinicauda
CTCTCTCTCTCTCTATGAATCATTGAGGAATACAGAACCTCTCTTACTCTCTAAAAATCATTGAACACTACAAAATCTCTCTCTCTCTCTCTCTCTCTCTCTCTCTCTCTCTCTCTCTCTCTCTCTCTCTCTCTCTCTGTATATATATATACATACATACACACACACACACACACACACATATATATATATATATATATATATATATTAAAAACAGTCTTTTAACACCATGTATTAGCCTCCTTTTCTTAGAGCCTAATATTTATGAGAAAATAAAAACCATTGAAATTCAAGATTTGTAAAATGAAATACCAAAAGACACGAATCTAATACAGACCAGAGAACACAAATTCAGTTATTTGATAGTGCTATTAAATAAAAAGAACAAAAGATGTATTGATGAAAAATTAAAAGTAAAGGTATTTATATTACTATAATCTTTGCTAGAAAAAAAAATTATATGTATTAAATAACTTTCTAGAAGACAAGTTCATACATAAGCACATTTGATGTCATCCATAAGAATGGCTGCCAAGAAGAAAAGAAATATAAGACAGACATTAAATTTTCATTATGGAAGAATCACCGACGTCTCATTGAGAAGAGAGAGAGAGAAAGAGAGAGAGAGAGAGAGAGGAGAGAGAGAGAGAGAGAGAGAGAGAGAGAGAGAGAGAGAGAGAGAGAGAGAAGAGAAGACCAAAGTACCCACTGAAACAGAATCTGCTCCATAAAATTCTTCACAAACGAGAAGAAATAACACTAAAAAAACTAAAGCAAAAATGAAAATGGTCCACTTTACAACTAAATAAAAAAAATATATATATCTTTTTTATAAATAAGATAGCAACGAGTGTCTGGGTACGTCTAAGCAAGAAAGATACAAAGAAGAAAAAAAAATGGGCGGAATATTTCCACGAGAAGAAGATTACATCGCCCATTCAATTTGCAGACTTCTCATAAAGCAGGCAATTTGCTCGATCCTGGATATATGATGCATAATCCTCCAGAATCTATATTGGCAAACTATACCATAAATTTTCTCTTGTTTTACATTCATAAATCTAATGGGGTGGAGAGAAAAAAAAACTATATATCTTTATGAAAGGCGAATATCGATAATAATTGCCTTGCATATCAAATCCGTGGATTTGCGAAAGTTTTCGAAAGATGAGGTAAAGAAACCACTATTACGTACAATACAGCTTAATATTGTATTGTGATAGTGAATTACAGTCATTCATCAATAAAGATATAGCTTCTGTTGTCTGTTTGTTTACTGTATATGATATATTGAACGTCTATCATTCAAAAAATACCTGTTTTACCCTTGTTATTCTAAAAGAAAAACAGAAAGAAATTCAAGAAACGTTATAGAAGCAAATCAATCTAAAATCACTTCATAGACATATCTGAGAACTGCGACTTTTAATCAGATTTTAATCTGTAATAAAATATAGGACCCTCTCGTACCTTCAGAGAGAGAGAGAGAGAGAGAGAGAGAGAGAGAGAGAGAGAGAGAGAGAGAGAGAGAGAGAGAGAGAGAGATTGGGCAATTTTGGATACCATCGAAACAGTTCGAGTTCGAAAACTTAATATATCTTATATATTCAGTATATATTAGGCCTCTACCATTAAATTTAGATTCTATTCAATCAATCGATCATGTATATGACCCAATAGAGAAATGTAACACAAGTCAGAACAGTAAGTAACCAATAAAACTCTTCATAAAGTTTTATTTTCACACAGACACAACAAAAAGTTGTAAGACACGGAGACACTTAAGCACGTCATTACCAAGCACGGTCACAACTTTTTACGAAACCTGGGGACACCGATTAAAATAGCTAAAACAAATGACTATAAAAAACATCGCCGTGCAAGTACCAGGCAATTGCGTAAATATAGGGTACCGCAGGAAAGTTTATTACACGCGGGCATCAATAAAAAAATGAGTTATTTGACCAGGTCACTGTCGTTGGGGGACTGATTCGCTTATTTGTACCCTCTTGTACAAATGTACCATTCACAGATCTCCATCAAATTATCTTATCTCGAGGTATCAGAAGTTCAACCTTAGTTCAAATGCCATCTGGTGAGCAAGTAAAATTACGATTTTTTTTTAGTTTAAAAATTGTATATCTTTTTTGCATTGATATGTGTATTATTATTATTATTATTATTATTATTATTATTATTATTATTATTATTATTATTACTTGCTAAGCTTCAACCATAGTTGGAAAAGCAAGAAGCTATAAGCCAAGGGGCTCCAACAGGGAAGATAGACAACTGGGGAAAGTAAAAAAGGAAAAATAAAATACTCTAAGAACAGTAACAACATTAAAATAAATATTTTCTATATAAATTATAAAATCTTTAACAAAACAAGAGGGAGAGAAAATAGACAGAATAGTGTGCCCGAGTGTACTTTTATAGTTTACTGTACTCTATTTCTCCATTACTTCTCACTGGGCTTTTGTTATGGCCTCTGTGTATGTAGCATTCTGTTCTTCAAAATAAGGTTGCACCTTGGGTAGTAATAAGAATAACAATGCAACAAAAGATTGCGGACAAAAACTAGCAGAAAAAAAAGGACCCCAAAGTCGTAATATCATACGCGAGGTAAAAAAAAAGGGCCATGATGACCATCAACATTCTCTTACCTTCCCCAAGAGTGAGTACGTTTGCCCCACTCTTATATTGTACCACATTTTTCTCTCCTTTCTTTTTTCCCTATATTATTATTATTATTATTATTATTATTATTATTATTATGATTATTACTAGCCAAGCTACAACAATAGTTGGAAAAGCAAGATGCTATAAGCCCAAGGTCTCCAATAGGGAAAAATAGCCCAGTGAGGAAAGGAAATAAGGAAATAAATAAATGATGAGAACAAATTAACAATAAATCATTCTTAAAAACAGTATCGTGTCGATGACCTTAATCGTTTTGACGCATATTTGCATCTATCAAATAATCTTTCTTTTCTCATCCAGTCAGTGGCTCTACTCTAAAGCGTAGATAGAAAAAATGATATAATACAAAAATATGAAGGGACAGATTATTATTATTATTATTATTATTATTATTATTATTATTATTAGTAGTAGTAGTAGTAGTAGTAGTAGTAGTAGTAGTAGTAGTAGTAGTAGCTAAGCTACAAACCTAGTTGGAAAAGCGGGATCTATAAGACCAAAGACTTCATCAGGGAAAATTAGCCCAGTGAGGAAAGGAAATAATGAAGTAAATAAATTATAAGTGATGAACAATTAAAATAATATTAGAAATACAATATACAGAAGTGAGAGAATTAAATGAGTGCGATTAAAACTTACGAGGAAAAAATTATTGAATATCCTGAACAAATACTACTAAGTACAGTTGGCTTCAATAATTCCGGTACACTCACGTCTCCATAGCTTCCCGTGAAGTGTACCGGAATTAATGAAGCCAACTGTAACAATGAATGTATCACTGGGGGAGTACCTTATAGAATATACTCGTACAGTTGGCTTCATTAATTCTGGTACCGCTGTTGTCTCCTTAGACTCCCGTGAAGTGTACCGGAATTAATGAGGCCAACTGTACCTAACAGCTGTCTCCTTATATGAAATATAGTGACACTTGTACCGTAGTAATGCTTTTGCCTTCAAACAAGTCTCAAAATATATTTTTTTTTAGTGTTCATTTATTTCACCTATTATTCCAAACACATGGTGTAACTTCCTTCTATTTACGAACTATTTTTAGCCGACAGGAAAGGTGGGTGAAAGAAGAAAGAGGTTACTTAGGTAGCTAACCATGATAGGGAATAGTTTAGAGACTTAAGTATTAGTAAGAGTCATGTAAAGTGTGGTTTGACCACAATTTTACTTATATAAAGCTACATTTTTATTATTATGGCATGATGAATAATTTAAGTACAAATGTTAAAAAAAATTCCAACAAGAACGCAACCTTAAGATTGGCCCCTAGCAAACATTGGCTCTAATAATAAGATCTCTTAGCAGGAAATCGATATCAAAACTACCGTGCAAAAATCTATTCTGCTGACCTCCACTCTCATAAAAAAGCATGATAAGAAAAAATTCAACACCTTAAAAGGAATGCAAAAAGCGAATCCAGTTTGCATCATCAGGCACAAAAACTAATACTCATGGACAAAAAATCAACGCATCTTCAGACCAGTTTTTTCTTTTCGCTTTTTTTTTTATTTTTATCCCAAGTTGAAACTTACATCATCAATTATATGGTGATTCACCACGGTAAAGCTTCTCCAGTTTAAAGATTTAAAGGCCACTCATGAGTGGCAGAGGCAAGGGACAGTGACATTGCCCTAGCAGACAGAACAATGGCCTAGAAATTGACCATATATACTTATGATCAGCGCCCCAAGCCCCGTCTCTACCAAAGCTAGGACCAGGGAGGGCAAGGCAATGCTGATGATGAATCAGCACGTGGGACTATAGACTAACCCAAACCCCAAATCCTTAGCTCACAAGGATGGTGAGGTTGCAGACACTACAGAGATTAACGAGTTTGAGCGGGATTCGAACCCCAGTCTGGCAATTACTAGGCAGGGACCTTTTCAATAGGCCTCATAAGCATAATAAAACAATATATCAAAACACGTTACTTTCAAGGTCAATACCATTAAGTAATGGGAACTGTGTAAGAAATTATTAACCTTCAACACCATTTTATCCATCGCATTTTTTTTACATCAAAAAGCCATCATTTCATCTTGATCTCCAATTCGCGACTCAAGGTAAGTCTGAAGATCTGTCAATTAGTCCAGTGATGGTCGTTCGTTGTTTACAGGTTGATTTCCATATCAGAGGATTAAATTATCGTTTCGGACACTTTTCTACCTAGCTAACGGCGACACAATACATTTCTAGTCATTCTATCCCCCGATACACATAATAAATGTGTTGTGAGGATACACATACACCAGAGGAAGTCACGTGGCGCACAAGCCCGCAAATGTACCAACACACACATACACATTATATATATATATATATATATATATATATATATATATATATATGTATGTATATGTGTATATATATATGTGTGTATATGTACATATATATATATATATATATATATATATATATATATATACGTGTGTATATATATATATATATACGTATATGTATATTTATATATATATAGATATATATATATATATATATATATATATATATATATACTGTATATATATGTATATTCATATATATACATATATACATATACACACACATAACTACATATAACTATCACAGAACTCTAGAGATGGGTAGCTGCTACTCTTTTCATTCTCGTAAGTACTTCTATACAATCAAAAGAAAATTTTTACTTAAACAATCAAAATACATTTTTACTTGTTATTAACACCTAAATAAAATTCTATTGACAACCCGTCTCCAATTCTGAGATTTTTCAATATCAGCACTATGTCTACAGATACCAAAAGGCAAGATACTTAAGACCAATTATTTGCCTTAATAAAAGTGTATTAGCTTCTAAATTCATGTCTATTTACAAGTACCTTTTGCTATGGTTTTTATAAGCATATCCCAAATAGACTTCTGCGGCCAGTTGACACAGCGGCAGTGAATACCCAATTGCAGGTGGCAGTCATAAAAAGAAATTACTCCTGCACTTTCTTAATTTTTTTATGTTGCAAATCTGTTGAAATGAATAATAAATAGCCACTCCCTACGAACAAGCTAACCTCTAACTATGACAAATTCGTTTCTACATTATCGTAATATCAACGTTTAAATTAATGGGGCAATAAATATTTACGCCATAATATGCAACACAAACGAGGTATCAGTCAATTTGTTTTGCAACCATAAACAAGATTTGCTTTACCTCCTTTTATAATGTCATTCAGAACATGGCTCTTTACTTTAATAAAAAAAAAAAAGTTAATTTTTACATCTTTTCGTCATCGTTGGTAATCTTACTACATAGTTCCTTTCGATAAGCTTAGCCAAGAATCCTTATTAAATCTATAGTAACTGCGATTTGTTTAGCTGATAGGAAAGGTGTGTGAAAGAGGAGTTATGGTAGTTAGCTACCTAACCGAGGTAGGGAATAGTTCGTAAAGTTAAGTATAAGTAAGAGTGATGTAAAGAATATTGGGACTTGAATGGCAGGACAGGATTTGAAATTAAACTATAAGAGAGATTACTCGAGTGCAATATGTAATTGAGATAATGGTGAGGGGCAGGTGGAGATGGTTTGGGCATGCTCTTCGCACTCCCAAGAGAGATTAATTCACCAACTTTCAAAC
>NC_090726.1:185618157-185623157 GCF_036898095.1 Palaemon carinicauda
AAAAAATCCGCTCGTGTGAAGCGAACCTAAAGGATAACTGTAATCACCATACACTGAGTCCCAACATATTCACTCGCTATCTTCTCAACTTTTTAATGTCTTCCTTCGTCGTTTAGGAAAATATAACAGACCCTTCATCTAAAAGTCAGGATGGCCACCCTTTTAACACCTCAGCCACCCCCCCCCCCCAGCCCCAAAATCTCTAGCTACGCCCCTGGATAGCAGCTGTAAAAATTCTCTATAGGCTTTAAGAAATTGCTTAAATTTAAATTTTACCAATGTAAAACACAAATCTCAATTAAGTGTTTACCGGCAAGTTCATAACCACCAGATTTCTACATACGTAAAAATATTACACACTTTATATTTGTGCTAAAAAAATTGTTAACCAAAAGTTTTATTTACAAAGAAACAAGCTATTCTAATAATCATAATATTAGAAGACGACTGTTACGATAATCGCTTACTTTACAAAGGACTCATCAAAGAAAAATAGTTTTATTGTTTCGCATTAAGTTGTTTAGGTCCTTGTCCCAGGGTTATAATTCAACACTGGACTTTAACTTGGAGTTGCAGCTTAGCTTGTATTAATAATAATAATAATAATAATAATAATAATAATAATAATAATAATAATAATAACAATAATAATAATAATAATAATAATAATAATAATAATAATAATAAAAAAAAAAAAAATGAGTAAATACATTCCCCTCCCACTGCGACTGAAGATTAATTAACTTTCGGAATATATTCAAGAAATATTAAATATTAATTTTCCGGGATTTTATGCATGCCAACTATCTCAGAGGTCGGAAGAGATAGACATGTTTCATTACAAGAAAATTGCAGGTGAACATAAATTTGCAAGTATAATTCTATAAAATTAGCCATACCCTCAATTGGTTTCATTGTAATAATTTGGTCTACGTACAAAATAAATCATATCTCAGGATAAAATATAGTGCACTACATATCAACGAAAACAGCTACAAAAAGGGGAATCAGAAATCATTTCCGCTATATAATAAAGAGCAAGGGTCCGGAGCTATATATGTATATGTATATGTATATGTATATATATATATATATATATATATATATATATATATATATATATATAAATTATATATATATATACATACATATATATATATATATATATATATATATATATATATATATATATATATATATATATAATCATCCATATATATATATATATATATATATATATATATATATATATATATATAATAATGATATAAGGAAAATTGCCATCAAACCTGATGCAATTATGATTTAAAGTATAATTTTATGAAGCTTTCGTTCTCAATTCTTTTTTAATTTCTTCACCGACGTCCTTTACGATGATGTCTAACATTATGAAATTCAATTCCGATTATTTAAAGCTACTGTATTTCGTTTTATTTCAGGTTCAAAGCCAGTGATAATATTCCTGGAAACATAAATACTATGTGTTAAGAATCCCTGGATAGGCAGAAATAATTTATTAATATAGGGGGAGTAGATGAGCATGTTATAAATGTGAATAAATCGGCGGTTAATTAATATATACAGGATTCTAATGGTTCATTTCTAAGTAACATCATCACCCAGATGAGAACAGAATATCCAGATATTCTTTTAAGTTTTCGAAGAACAATATCCAGAAGAAAAAAAAATTATCAATAACTGTCGCATATTCGAGCAAACGAATTTGAGAGTAATTAAGACGACAGAAACAACTAAGAAACATTACTTGCACCGAGGACCATTGCAAATTAGAGCCCTCAACGCAGCCCTAAGGGATAGAAAAAAATAAAAAATAAAATAAAAACCTAAAAAAAAAATGTTTAGCAAAAGAAAAGATACGCTTGAGTTCCGAGGCGGATTTTAATAAACCTGCAATTAGGTTCCATGTGGCATTCATCGAGATGGATTGTCAGTCAAAGTTTCCCATTTTTATGGCATTCGTGCTTTCCATACTTCAGTTTTGTTTTTCTTTACGGGTTGGGGGGGGGGGGGGGAATTTTTATCAGCCCTAAACCCGGCAGTGTATTTGTTGTCAATCACTTTACGTCCCCCCCCCTTCCTAACGCCTCCGTCAAAAAAAAGCCAGAAATGCATTCCTTGTTCTCACTGACTTTTATGTTATATATTTCCTATTTCTTTTTCGGTTTTGTGAAAACAGTTTTCGATGTACAGGTTAGTAACAAGAATGCACTCTCAGGGGGTGGTCGGTTATGATATACTAGTGAACGCAACCCGTCAACAATGACGATTAAATATTTAGATAGATATGCAAGCACACAAAACCCCTTTCACCGGGGTATGGCTATTTCATCTTCCCACTACCCGAGGGACGAGGGGAGACCTTGTAGTTATAAGTCTGGCAATGCCGCTAAGCGGGACCGAATAATATATATATATATATATATATATATATATATATATATATATATATATATATATATATATATATATCATTTATATATCTTTAGCTAAACAACCTTATGCTTTTTTTACTTATTTGTGTATGATGAATAACAATAGCAAAATGTGAGAGAGAGAGAGAGAGAGAGAGAGAGAGAGAGAGAGAGAGAGAGAGAGAGAGAGAGAGAGAGAGAGAGAGAGAGAGAGAGAGAGAATTCCCTATGAATTATAAAACTTCCAAATAAAAAAAAATGTGAAGCAACATATATAACTTCGCAAAAGAAAAGCAATTACTAAGAGAGTACAATCATGCAATATGAGTTTCTTGAAAAACGACTTGCCCATTAAACTTTTTTCGTTACTTTTAAATATAAACTGTACATGTTTCGAGCGTAATATATACGGGAATACAAAAACGTTCAAAGTAATTATGCCCAATCATGTCCATTGTTCATATGGAATCAATTTGCTGCAAATGAAGGTTTAAAATTTCCACCATTGGCAAATGAGTCTCTCTCTCTCTCTCTCTCTCTCTCTCTCTCTCTCTCTCTCTCTCTCTCTCTCTCTGAAGTATTACTAAGGGTAATTTACACTCCAAACCGAATCAATTGCCACGGGGTACAAAGCCCTTATAAGGCTTATGGGTGTACCTCCAACCGTATCATTGGCGTTCTAATTGCTGACTATTTCCATTCGTATTTTGACTTTTAATTTCTATATACCGTCGGTTGATATAAAATAATTTCTACTACAACCACAATAACAAACAATCGCTCTTACAGACTACAGTATATTCAAGTATATGTACAAACACGCACACCCACACAAATATATACGATTATACAGTATGTATATATATATATATATATATATATATATATATACATACATATATATATATATATATATATATATATATATATATGCATATATATACGTATAAATACATATATATACGTATATATACATATATATATATATATATATATATATATATATATATATATATATATATATATAGATGTACGTATAAAACACACTAAAAATACTTACTACTATATAAACATGCACTAAACTACAGACTCCAAATGTCCTTCTTTCATTAAAGAAAATTTACTCTAATTCACAACAAAACAATGAGAAAAAACCAACTTGCAGTATTACCATGTCTGCCAGCGTCAGACAGTATAGCTCCCTTACCTAGAAAGAAAAGAAACAGAGGTTAGTCATGCCGAAATAAAATCCTGTTATAGTTCATTTGTACATTGATATATTTTTGGCCACCCATATGCAACAACTAGTCTTTACATAACTTATTTCATAAAATGTTTTGACTACAGTGCAATCAAATGAAATGATGTTGTAAAGAAAAAAGGAGTGATTCTTACGAAGTAATTTACAGGATTGATGCTCTGTCAGATCATATAAATTATAATAACACATCAATAATAATGGTAAAATTACATGGATGATAACAATACTTTTATCATTATCATTGTTGTTGTTATTATATCTTTATTATTATTATTACTAGTGTACGCAACCCGTCAGAAATCGCCAGACCCCCTCTCATTAGGGTATGATTACTCCTCTCACCCTTAACCGAGGGACGGGGAGAGCAAGTAGTTGTAAGTCTGGCAATGCCACCACGCGTGACCGGATATAAATATATATACAGTATATATATATACATATATATATATATATATATATATATATATATATATATATATATATATACACAGTATATACAGAAAAAAAAATAAACGCCAAAACTTAGAGAAAAGGTTTGTAGCAAATCTCAAATAAAGATAGATAGAAAGAGCCATTACGAAAAAAGAGAGAGAGAAGGGTGATACTGATATAATTGATACAATTAGCTTTTTAATAGATACATGATGGAGCGGAAGAGATTATGACAAATAGATTAGTTATGAAATAATCACGAGGGAGAGTCGTGTGACGAAGGGAGAAGCATTTAGTGGGGTCGGAGAAATGGAATTTTATTTCATGAAATATCTTTTTGTAGCATTGTATTTATTTATATGAAATGGGTTCTGCTTTATTTTTCATGCATTCTTACTTATTAAACGTTAAATAAGATTTTACAAACTGATTTGTTACAGCATAGTCCACGATTATGCCTAATGCCTCTCTCTCTCTCTCTCTCTCTCTCTCTCTCTCTCTCTCTCTCTCTCTCTCTCTCTCTCTCTCTCTCTCTCTCTCTCTCAGAACAAAATGCGCCAATGACCCTATACCGAATATTTAATGTTGGAAAAGTGTCTGTGTGTGTGTGTATATATATATATATATATATATATATATATATATATATATATATATATATAATGTATATCAATTCAAATGGTTATCTATGTGTTTTATTCCTATCGTACTACTGATTTCTCAGATTTTTTTTTTTTTTTTTTTTGACTTCTGATGACTTTCATATCAAAATAAGAAATTTCGTACACCGAACACAATAAGAACAAATATATCTATAAGCGATTCTGATTGTATGTCATTCGTTACCGCAACGACGAACATCTCTCTCTCTCTCT
>NC_090726.1:185628157-185638157 GCF_036898095.1 Palaemon carinicauda
AGAGAGAGAGAGAGAGATTACGTTTACTCTATAATCTACTTTGCTCACTTGAGCTTTTCACAGCAATTGAATGAGTAATTATTTATAGCTATATAATATTGTTTATGCTATAAATGACTGACAGCAGTATGGACAATTACAATTTATTTTTCATCTACTATTAATCTATTTACTGTGTAAGACTTCGTAATGATAAAGATGATACTTGATTTCAATCTTAGAAAACAGTAATGGAAAGTTTTCTAAAATGCAAATATGATATAGACTTCGGAACATTTCTATCGAACAAATAAAATCTTGAGCTAAGTAAAAAACATAACAGATGCTTATTGTTTTTGCGCAGCGCAATAGCTAAAACAATTGAGAGTACAGAAATTTTTTTAAGGGGTTCCAATACGATCTCTCAATTACACATATTACCTTTGGCTGAGAGAGTATAAAAACAGTAAGAAACCACATGTTTCTCATGACAACCTCTTCTTCGCTTTAAATCTCTTTTAAGGACGGCAATTAAAATCTTGAATTACATTCTTACTTCACTATTCATTCAAAACATCAAATTTGATAGAATGTAAAAGAAAAAATAATTATCACCACCATTGTAAATTACTCATTATTTTAGTTAGAAAACACAAATGGCCGCAAATCTACCAAGATTGCTAAAAGAGGGAGAGAAAGAGGGAATTCAGAACTCCGTCTAATCATATGCATTCCAATACATCATGGCTCATAATAACTGGTTCTACCAGTATGCTTTATTCGTTGGGGAAGGAGAGAGAGAAAGTCGGAAAGCATCTCTGCCGCAAGATCATCTGTAGCCATCAACGCCAAAATGCACTTCAGTAAAAAAAAAAAAAAAAAAAAAAAAAAAAAAAAAAAAAAAAAAAATGCACTTCAGTAAAAAAAAAGAAAAAAATAATCCATTAAATCTTGGAGTCTCTCATGAGATGACGCAAGATCTTGATTTAATTGATTCAATTCTGTGTGCTGGTGTAAAATCATCTGTAGGCATCGACGCAAATAAATTTTCGGCTCTTAAGAGCATATACTTAAAAAAAATATATGCTCTTAACAGCATATGCTTAAAGAAACTTCAGTCTATTTTTTTTTTTTATTCGGTTCTTAAGAGCATATACTTAAAAAAAAAAAAACTTAAGCTCTTAACAGTATATGTTTAAAGAAACTTCAGTATAGTTTTTTTTTATTCGGTTCTCAAGAGCATATACTTAAATAAAAACTTCAATTCTCAAGAGCATATACTTAGAAAAAAAAAAGACCGGCTCTTGTTAACAGCATATATTTAAAGAAACTTCGGCATAGTTTTTTTTTTTTAAACTTCATTCTAAAGAGGATAGCCTATACTTAAAAAAAAAAAAAAAAAAAAAAAAAAAAAACTTCGGCTCTTAAGGCACATAATTTCACAAGCATGAGCCATTTTAAAGCCAAGGGTTGCATCTTCAGTAACAATAATAACACTCATGGCTAATCAGACATCACCTTAGGCGCTCAAGCTACTAACGTTAACTATATCCTTGCGGTTACCAATGATATGACGATCATTGGGCGAACACGTAGGAAAAAATGGGTAAATTGCGAAACTAGTCTTGTCTGCGACTATACATAAATAAGAACACACGTATATACGCAAGACTGTCGCTGATTAAATGACTTCAAACGTCTAAAGAAAGAAAAGAATAAAATCGGACTTAAATCATAGATGGCCGCAATAATATGAATAAACTCATGACAAAAAATTTTACGAAAATATACAAATCAGTTACGAAATATTTCTTCTAATTCATCTTTTATTTATATTTTTTATGATACAAAAAGAAAGTTACATGAATAACCTACCTATCTAAATTTCTGTACACACACGCTGACGCACAAACACACACGCACACACACACACACACACACACACACATATATATATATATATATATATATATATATATATATATATATGTATATATATATATATATATGTATATATACATATGTATATATATATATAATATATATATATATATATATATATATATATATAAATATATAAATATATATATACATACAACATACATACATACATACAAACATATATATATATATATATATATACATATATATATTCATATATATATACATATAAATATATTCATATATATATATATATATATATATATAATATATATATATAAAAATGGAAAAGAAAAGGAGAAAGCAGCCGTATCCTTAGCAATCTAACGTTAGATAGCAATAACGAGGAATGTACAGATTTCTTGAATGATGTAAAATGAATACGATTACCAACAGCCCATGTAATTACTTAAGATAGGAGCATGGTGAAAATACCTAACATATGCTAATATGCATTCAAAGGAAGACAATTTTGCTAAACCGGTTTATTTTTGTTAAGATTTATACCATTCAATTCTGCATATATTAGCAAGTAAACTTAGTTACACGAAGAATCACTAAAAGGACTACATGCATCTGCATACTTTGCAAATAATATATTCAGACAGATTCAACACAATATATACATCTCCTGCGTTTAAAAGGAGGGACTTCGAACAACATGGACACGAACCATTAAAAATATATTGCCTATAAAAAGCAGCTCAAAGGTACTAACAGAAATTGCTAGATGCTCATAAAGAAATCTCGGAATCAGTAAGGTCTCATTACCAGTCAAAAGCAACTTCATAATTATCACAGCAACAAACAATTCTATTATCTACAGGTAATCCAGCACCGCCGTCGTTAGAGAGATGGGAAGCTAAATGGGCTCATTAGTGCCTTTTTTTTTTGTGCTACTGAACAGGTGGAACAATGTAATTGAGCACAGTTCGCAATGTTGCAACCTCTAAGCAATGTAGTGTTACATTTAAGGCAATTCTTTCACTTGCTAGTCATACGAAGACAAGGACGTATAATCATATTTTCTAGTAGGGCTTTGAACGTTTATAACGAATATAATTACTTGTATTGTAGTTTATTTATTTCATTTCCTCACTGGGCTATTTTACTGTGTTAGGGCCCTTGGGCTTATAGCATCCTGCTTTTCCAAGTAGGATCGTAACTTAGCTAATAATAATAATAATAATAATAATAATAATAATAATAATAATAATAATAATAATAAAATGTGGTAAACAGTTACATACCAAATAAAACGGGTTCTTTTTATAAGGATTTCATCTTAGAGAGAGAGAGAGAGAGAGAGAGAGAGAGAGAGAGAGAGAGAGAGAGAGAGAGTAAACATCTGTTTCCACCTCGCAACTTGAATCTTGCCAACCTGGAGCGAAAAAAAAAAAAACCATGCCAAGTGCAGCGGAACTAACTCAACCCATATTATCTAAAAGAACGACTTCCATCAACCATTTCAGGAACGAAGAGTAAGTAAAGCGCTGCATGACTCGTCTCTTAATTAAATAGTACTTAAATATATAAATACAAACATTAACAAATATGTAGACACATGAAGATGTAAAAAGGGTATCTTATATATAACAAGGCCATTTCGTCTCTTAATTAAATAATACTTACATATAAACATTAACAAATATGTAGACACATGAAGACGTACATATAAACATTAACAAATATGTAGACACATGAAGACGTGAAAAGAGTTTTTATAAAACAAGGCCATTTCAAATAAAGAGATGATAATTATAATCATAACCCTGCCAGTTCTCAGCACCAAATAAAGCTGTTTATCTTCACCATGATGAATCACTCTCGTCTATATAGAGATCGAATCGAGATAAAACCTATGATGGAAGAGGGTACGAGCGTATGTGAAATTTCTAACGTTTTATTGAGCACGTGTGAGCATCACTAAGTTGAAATTCAATTACCTTTTGACAGTGAATTTCTTACGTACTCCATATCAAAATGGTGTTAAAGTTGCTGAGATCATAAACATATGTGACATAGTTATGAATGCATTAAGATCGAAACGAAATTGGCTATTTGTCATAAAATTATATCAATAAAATCCTTGCATTTAACTAATATTCCACAATAAAAACTATAAAACCTATGATATGAATTTATACGGTGAAAAAACAAAGCATTTGAAAAATCCTATTCAGAAAATGCATTTAAGCTCAAAACGAAGTTGGTTATTTCTCATATAACTATATTCATAAAATCCTTGCATCTAAATATTTCATAATAAAACCATATTATATGAATTATACAATTAAAAAAAATATTATAGCATATCAAAATTCCTAATCGGAAAAAAAGATCGTTACTCAGCTAAAAAAAAAAGTTAAATGCCATTAATCACGTTCAATAAAAAGCCATTAACAAGTTGAACACACACTTTACGCACCGAGGCAAGTGCAAACTCTTATCTAATTATCACTCCATAATTCACAGGGCGATCACTAATCTCGCCGTACCGGTCAGGAGAAACAAGAGGAGCGAGTATTTCCTTGAGAAAAGATGTGATAATTCAGATTTAATGCAGAGGAAAATTGCGAAAATATAGGAGAGAAGAGCAAGGTTTGATTCCGGTAAAATCCTTGAAAAAATATTCGGTAAATCTACAAAGATTTGCTAGAGGAATTTTCCTATTTTCTTGCAAAGTACTGAATTGCAGGAGAGAGAGAGAGAGAGAGAGAGAGAGAGAGAGAGAGAGGAGAGAGAGAGAGAGAGAGAGAGAGATTCGATGCTTTCTATCTCTGTACATATTATAATATATAAATATATATATATATATATATATATATATATGTATGTATGTATGTATACATGTATGTGTATATATATATATATATATATATATATATATATATATATATGTATGCATGTATGTATGTATGTATGTATGTATATAAATTATATATATATATATATATATATATATATATACATATATATATATATATATATATATATATATATCCTGGATAGGATATTCTTTAATGCAATCCCCAGGAATTGCACAAGCGGACAACCACATGTCAAAAATAACACCTTAAAGGATTTAATGGTTGAAACCGCATATGCGGTCAAGAGCAATTTCTTGTTGAATCATCGTATTATCAATTCCACGCAAATGCAACACGAAAGTGTGAGAAAAAAATATGATACTTGTAAACTTGTACAATAAAACAAGTTTTACTTCAATCCTGCACTTTTAGGTTTTTTTTCCTCGACTTCTTGAATAAAACAAAAATCAATTTTGTCTGCAATGAGTTTTCCCATGAGAAGGTACCTTTACACAGAGCAATAAAAGCTACTTTTCTTGGAACAGTAGGACCTTTTCCCAGGGTAATAGAAGCTACTTTTCCATTTAGCAATAGGACCTTTTCACAGATCAATAGAAGCTGCTTTTTCATGGAGCAATAGGACCTTTTCATATTTCCATAGAGGAACAGAAGCTTTTTTCTTGGCAATATATATATATATATATATATATATATATACATATATATATATATATATATATATATATATATATATATATATATACTGTATATATATATATATATATATATATATATATATATATATATACATACTCTCCCAAATAAGGAAGCCCCTCTAATCATATAGTGATTACACCTTACAAATGGCATAGTCACGCGCAATTAGGGCTCAAAATAGAAAGGGTGTAAGGTGATGAATATGCAAAAAAAAAAAAATAATAATAAATAAAAAAAAAATTAATAAAACCAATGACGAGCCAGTATCATAAGGAGCCGAACAATGTGATAAGCACGTGCAGGAATCCAATCGACACACGAAATTTGTGACGAAATCCCGTAGGCCCTGGGGAAAGGACCTCTTCAATATCTACGAATTAATTAACCTTTCGCTAAAAATCCTTCGTTGAGAAGGGAAAAAATCTCGCTAATGAACAAAACTTCAGGCATCATTTCAACGCTTTCATAAGCCTTCAACTTTCTGAAAACCGGTTAAAAAATACTACAGGAAATTTTACATCATTATTGATGGCGGCTTTATATATCCAAATAAGACCTACGGCTCTAGGCCATCCTTTCTCTTTTCTGAACATCAATCGGGAGCATTAAAGTATCCTCTTCAGGAGCTCTCAGGGGGAAAGGTTACACCCCACTCACCCCCCCCCCCCTATCTATCCCTCCCTACCCACAGTCTATCTTTCCCGACCTGATTTCGCCTAGGGCGAATAATTTCGGCGCATCGGTGAAAGTCAGGCAGTGAGAATCCTTGAGGTAGGTAGGCATATAGTAGATGTAATATACTAGTGTACGTAATCCGTCAAAAAGAAGGCTAAATATTTAGCATACACACCCAATCGTACCAGGGTATGATTACTCCTCTCCCTCTACCTGAGGGACGGGCAGAGCTGAACGATTAGACCGTGACCAGAATATATATATATATATATATATATATATATATATATATATACACAGTATATATATGCATATATATATATATATATATATATATACTTACTCTTCATTGCAGAGTAAGATCGAGCTTTCCTGTATTATGAAAGAGTCTCTAAACTCAAAGAGACATGGCAAGTTAAAACGTGATTCATAATTTTAAAAAAAACCTGTGATTCTTTCCACTAAAATAATAAATTCCCAAATTCATTAGTCAATCTGTTTTCAAATTACATCACCAAATATTCATGACTGGGACGAAAGACAAAAATAGCTGATGTTAAAACTGATATCTATCGTAAGTCAAAGGTTCTTATCCTTAACAACAGCAGTAAAAGGTTAAAATCATTGATCATAATGTTATATATAAGCTACTGTGCTATATTATATAAAAAATTAAGATTTTACTTCGATTAAAAATAGTGATATTAAGAGAAAAAGTAAACAATGGTGTTGATAACTACAAAATCAAGTTCTCCAAAAGACTACATAAATAATCGAAATAATCGTTCAAAGCTAAATTTAGCAAAAGCGAAACAACATATGAAATTAAAATGAATAATCATCAGTCAAAAGATCCTATCACATTATGACATGACTTCTCTTCACATAGATGGACAAGTTAATTATTAAGGGAAATGGCTTAAGCCGGTCTTAAGACGTGAGCTGATTTCTAAAGTAAAACTTGTATAAAGACTTAAAAAAAAAATAAATAAAACCAACAGCAAAAAAATTGACGGCGAGATTTGCATTCTGAGGCCCGTGTTCGGAGATTACTGGACGGTAGAGAGAATGCAATGGAAAGTTTGTGAACAACAGGAATAATAAAAATGCTAATTTCTCTTCATATATCCACATTCTTAACCATAAAATACTTGAGGCAAGGAAAGATAAACCTAATAAAAAAAAGATGATACCTATAGACTGACAACATGAAAATCATGTGGCTTAAAAAAGGGCAAACTGATTACCTAAAATTCCTTAGAGTTCAGAACCAAAAGTCAAGAGACGACGAGTACCGTTGAAACAATATGACACATGAAGTGATGAATTGCCAGCATCAGAGACCATTAAATTGCCCATTCTATATTTCTGGTTCTTCTACCTGGCCGGGCACGAACCAGAAATATAACGTCACAGATACAGAAAGAAACCCACACCCCAGATCAATGCATCTCTCCCCCCAAGTCAACACGTAAGAATCAGTTCAAAGATAACAATGATTTTGAACTTTTCATCTTAGCATTGCATGTGATGAATGACCAGATGAACAATTATTTCTTTCAAGGAATTATTTCCTGGTAGCCTCTACACTTTAGCCGAGGGTGTTCAAGCCTGGACGAGGTCCAGCGTCGTACATGAAATAGTAAGAGACCCACACTCTGAAATGGTCCCAAACAGGTTCTGGAGATGACCTAGGGCGTATTTCTCTTTTCTCTAGCTGAGACGCGCACTGTACGTACGGGCGACTCATGCTTATCTATACTGATTTTAAAGTTACGTTGGTAGATCTTTAAATACGTATATACACATTCATGTATGTATGTATGTATGTATGTACGTATATATATATATATATATATATATATATATATACACACACACACATATATATATACACACACACACATATATATATATGTATATATATATATATATATATATATGTATATGTTTATGTATATATATACATATAAATATATATATATATATATATATATATATATATATATATATATATATATATGTTTATGTATATATATATATATATATATAGCGTGCGTGTATATATATATATATATATATATCTGTATATATATATATATATATATATGCGACGTGGTGTATGTTGTGTTGCGTGTGCATGTAGATGAATATGTACACTACATGAGAATAACATCGATCTAACTGTACAAGTAGTTGAAATACAATATATTTGTGCATTTAGGCTTACGAGTCATGCAGGAAAATTAACTCCTACCGTATAAGAGTAAAATGTGTTATAAAAACGTACAATACTTGCATTCGCATCAACTTTACGCAAATCAAATAAACTAAGGATGAAACTTAAAATGAAGATCTCCCACCAACGAATAATACAAGGAATCCTAAATGAATGAATAAAGGTCAATCAACACGACTCTGTCTTCTCATAGCCATAAAAGAAATGCTTATTCACACGACTTATTCCGACCGCCATAAGAGGAAAAGTCATTGTCTATGCCACACGTCTTTTGCATAATCTCATTAGCAGCTAAAACCTTTCTGATCTTAAGATGCAGAAAGTCAACCGGCTCTCCAAATAATTCAAGAGATAGAGCGATGAGACAAGAGGGAAAGGTCATCAGACTGCATTTCGCCTAAGAAAAAAATAAGATTTATTTAGGTGTCCCATTTAGATGAATCACTTCGTGGTTTATCATCTTGAGAAAAGTTAAGACGTTTTCAACGTGTTTATTTATTTCATTCCTTGTTATTATCAAATATCAATAATATGATCATTGATAGCATTGTTTTTCTTTTGTTTCGTCATAAAATTCATTCCATGTTATATTCAAAAGATCATTATTATGATCATCGATAGAATTATTTTCGTGTCTCGTCACATAATTCTTCACACACACCCACATCCATGATGATAAGACGCCACTGATTCAACTAAATGTGGCAATTATCATCTATAAGAGACAGTGTAGCTTTTAAGAAACGGGTAAAGATGACAGGGTATCCTACGGGTCCTCGCCAGCCAGTTATCTCCGGATTACAACCAAGACCTACAGATCTTTTTGTAGGTCTTGGCACGAACCCACCATGCTGGAGACGAACAGTCGGCGAATCAGTTAGGATTCCTAGATAGAAAATCATAGAGTGGAGGCTAACAGTCATCGAATGTGTTAGGATTTCTAGAGAGAAAATCATAGTCGTCGAATCAGTTTGGAATTCTAGAAAGAAAATAACAAAGAGCGGAGACGAACAGTCGTCGAATCTGTTTGGAATTCTAGAAAGAAAATAACAAAGAGCGGAGACGAACAGTCGTCGAATCTGTTTGGAATTCCGGAAAGAAAATCATAAAGAGCGGAGACGAACAGTCGTCGAATCTGTTTGGAATTCTAGATAGGAAATCATAGAGTGGATACTAACATTCGCCGAATCAGTTAGGATTTCTAGAGAGAAAATCATAAAGAGCGGAGACGAACAGTCGTCAAATCTGTTACGAATTCTAGAGAGAAAATCATAAAGACCGGAGACGAACAGTCGTCGAATCTGTTTGGAATTCTAGAAAGAAAATCATAAAGAGCGGAGACGAACATTCGTCGAATCTGTTACGAATTCTACAGAGAAAATCGTAAAGAGGAGCTGGACGGGCTGGTCCATCTGCCGGCCGAGGACCGGGAATCAGCCTACAAGATTGTAACTTGTAGCTGTTATAAACCTTTACCACACTGTTGATGTGAACCCGGTGCAACAAATGACTGTCAACTGGTGAGCGGGACATGAACCGATAACGATATCCATATTTGAGTTTGGGTGGAAATCTACCGACATAGTAAGTCATCGCATCAGCTGTTGCTAAGAGGAGACCAAGAAAACCTGTTCGGAAT
>NC_090726.1:185643157-185648157 GCF_036898095.1 Palaemon carinicauda
GTAAGGGTCGTGTGAGTTTTACGCACCACCGAATTATCACACAAAGTATGGCAGTGAAATGCGTAAACCCCAATGATAATGACAGGATCTATATTATTATCATTTCTGAATCTTATCCACGTGCAAACTTTACTGTAAGAAACACAAGCGCATACGGTACACATAATGCACATGTCAACACACTTGCGTTTCTCATTGAGAATTAAGTGCAACTTCTGCGGTATACCATATATGGGAAAAATACAGTATTTTGGGCCTCTAATTACCAAATTACGATTGGAATTGCAATAAATATCTATTATACTGTAATTCAGCAACATTGCAAGGAAAAAAAATTGCCCAAAAATGTCAAAACACCCAGGTTAACCCCTTGCTGTTTTGTAGGGCCAATTTAATTTTTCTCTTGAAATTCAGCATATTGTGCGGAATCCATTGCTAAGGACCAAACAGCATACGAAATGGCCATATATTGTAATTTACTTGCAATACAGCGATGATGAAATTACAAAATTATTTCCAAGTAATGTTACGTCAAGATGATATCAGTGTAAAAAGAACCAGTCTACGACGACTACATGATTCAGATAATGGTACAGACCCCGGTAGACATGTTTCAAAAATCTACAAGACAACAACTAAAGTGTACTCGAGGAATACCTAATCCACATACCAGGGTTTCAAATTCCAATCAAGTAACCAAATAAAGGCATCGTCATTCTATGTGGAATCTGGCATACTACAATTAGTGTAAACCAAAAATGCTGTATTTAGGATACGACTTCATTTTAAGAGATCTTTATGATAAGTCAAAATGAAAAAAATAACTTTTAAAAACATCCAGAGAAAATTCTTGATAGAATTTGGGTATGATGTAATTTTTCTTTTTCAGCAAATTCACAATCACTCTTCGTTTCATATAACTATTCTTCATAATTTTTATATTTCCACAAATCTCTCTCTCTCTCTCTCTCTCTCTCTCTCTCTCTCTCTCTCTCTATATATATATACATATATATATATAAATATATATATATATATATATATATATATATATATATATATATCATTCCCCTCTCTCGCGCGACTAAGCAAGTTCCCAGACCACACATTATCTTAACGGCCTATCAGACCGACATAGCACTCAGCGTAAAAGTAATCCAACAGACGGAATGCTAAGAAAATAAGAATTCGTACCCAATATTAATGAGGCATCTGGAAGCTTAATGACATCGCCACGACAGCTAAACAAGGGCTGTCAATCTGACAAGATGATCGAGTGTGACCTGCTGATCAAAATTACCCTTGACACTTAAAGAAGAGGTGGCTGTCGTTTGCTGATATTAGCGGTAGAATTTTAAAATCTCGTAATCTAACCGGTTGTAGTAGTTTCTCTGTTATATCCATTTACTTCAATTAGCCTTTGATGAATTGGTAAACTAAACTGCACGACTGAAGGTAAAAGTAGTCTGGGTCCACACAGACTCGGATTTGACAGGTCGCTAGAGTACGCAACCTGTCAAAAATGATGGCTAAATATTCATATAGATACGAACGCACGTGCACACATACAAAGTGTACCTGTCTGGGTACCGCCTCTCACCAGGGTTAACTACTCCACCTCCCCCTACTCGAGGAACGGGGAGAGACTGAGTAGTTGCATGTCTGGCAATGCCGCTGAGCGTGACCGGAAATATATATATATATATATATATATATATATATATATATATATATATATTCATATATACATACATACATACGCATATATACACACACACACACACATATATATATATATATATATATATATATGTGTGTGTGTGTATATATATATATAGACACTTGTTCTTTATTATACAGGGGAGATGATATCAAGGAGGGTAAATTGACAAATCTGGTTCGATTGTAAAAAAAAAAAAAAAAAAAAAAAAACACGACGAGAATGGAGTTCTACACAGAGAGAGAGAGAGAGAGAGAGAGAGAGAGAGAGAGAGAGAGAGAGAGAGAGAGAGATTAATAATAATAGATTCTCAATGACCAACATCAATCATTGCTGAAATCTACACGACTTGGCCTTAGATAAACAGCCTTCTGTGAAGCCGAAAGTGGACTCAATATAAAATCCTTTTATTCTTCTTTTCGTAAAACAAATGAGATTGAAAATGCTCCAACTGGATATTATTGGGTATTGGAACCTGATTACCAAGCCAATGAACAATTCGTGAGTCTTCTGAGGTTTTTCTTATCGTTTTTAGAGACCGGATGAAAAAAAAATTAAATTTAGATGACAAAAAACCGCCAGAGAATATCTAGCGAGGATGATAAAATCTTGGATCAATTCACCATAAATTATTCCGTCTTACACACAAAATAGGAAACGATAAACTGTTTTTCATTCTTTGTTAAAAATTAAAAAATCATAAGACGATTTGAAATTCCTTGGTAATTTTTTTTCAATCTTCTTCAATATAACATATGGTTGAGTTAATCCTAAGATTCTAAAATTGGAAATTCCTTAATACTTATTTTTTTAATATTTTTTAATTCAATATGTGCTTGAGTTAATTCTAAATACAGAAAATATTGAAGGATAAGATACAAAATATAAGAAATACTTCATATCTATGATGGAAAAACTCGTAATATATCATTAATCGAACATGACGACTGGCAATCAAAATCGCTGTTTTAAATGTCAGTCTTGGAATGCTATGGTTAATAAAAATATTTTGAAAATATTGGCAACTTACGGACATATAGCTTTATCTTATTTAAAATGTCTCTGTCACTCTCTCTCTCTCTCTCTCTCTCTCTCTCTCTCTCTCTCTCTCTCTCTCTCCATGAAAAGATAATAAACTCCACATCTTCATTGCCGAGATTTTCTTACGGCACTGAGGAGCCCAAATGCTATTTTCGGAAACTTACAAAAACCATACAATTCCCCACCGTACACTGGACCGTCTTTATATACGCAACAAATTTGATAATAGAAGGGTAGGCCTTAAAGAGAGTACTGCAATTAAACCTTCGATTCAATTAAAACGGTCATTACATGACGCGAGGCAAAAAAAGAAAAAAAAAAATACTTCTCACACAGTCAGTTAACTGAGGTACTAGTCACGAATATCCATAAAAAATGGAGCATAAAAAGTGAGAAAAGAAAAGGGATTGCCACGATGTTAAAATACAGATTATAAACTGACTTGAACATAGACAACGGAATGTAATAATGATCTAAAAAAGATATAAATTTTACATATAATTACCACATTTACATTCTCTCTCTCTCTCTCTCTCTCTCTCTCTCTCTCTCTCTCTCTCTCTCTCTCTCTCTCTCTCTGTGATTATTAACATTATCTTGTGTCCCGTATCAAAAGAACATATCAATATATCAGTTTCCAAAAATGTGCTAAAAAAGAACTGCTCTCGTTATATTCATAATATACAAATAAAAAATTTTTTTCTTTAGCTTTGAAAGGCTTTAGAAATCTAAATAATTAACAACAAACAATTTTGGTAGTTTTCTCACCAAGAAAACCTCTCTCTCTCTCTCTCTCTCTCTCTCTCTCTCTCTCTCTCTCTCTCTCTCTAAACCTTTAATAATAGTAATTCTTAAGAATATATGAATGATCCATTGAAAATCCTACTAACCTATAACCAAGTCATGCCAAACTTTTATACGCCAATCGTGCCGCTTCTTGGAATTTTTCTCGATGTTTTATCGATAGAGTTTATTTTCTAAAACTATTCACTAATAAGAGTCTCAAAAAAAAGAAAGGAAAAAAAAAGGAATGGATACATACTATACATATCTGAATATACTTATACATATTCGGTGTATGTATAGTAATCGTTTAAATGTTAGATGACAGCTTATACAACACACCATGCATTATATTCAAGTATATGAGTACGAGTGACTAGCAATTTTAATCAATGTATAAAATTTGCTTAGAAACTAAGTGGTAAGGCGAATTAATTTTTTTTAAGAGGATAATCTGGTTATACTAATATACATATTCACGCACACAGACAGACCCACAACCACGCACAGACATATGCACAAACTATATTATATAAATACATAAATATATATACATATATATATATATATATATATATATATATATATATATATATATATATACAGCCCTATATATATATATATATATATATTTATATATATATATATATATATATATATATATATATATATATAGTAAGAGAAGATGATGGATTGACGATCTAAGAAAATTTGCGGATTTAGACTACAATAGAAAGATCATAATCAGACAGGATTGGAAAATACAAGTATGAGGCCTTTATCCAGAAGTAGATTAGTTACGGCTGATGATATATATATATATATATATATATATACATATATATATATATGTGTGTGTGTAAATATATATACATCACTGTTACCCGTAGGCCTTATGATACGACCAGAAAATTTTGAATATGATACAAAAAATTAATTACTGCATCTAATTTTCTCCTCGTCACTAAGTAGTAAATAAATTCTTCTTGCAATCTTCAATCTTTCCAAGTTAAACCATCCCCACTCTTCTCACCTTTCCCTCTGACCTCCAATTCGGATTTTTCCCCCAACAAAGAAATTTCCATTTTTCCCCACTCTTCTTCACCCCGTTTATCATCTCTTTATATCTCTCTCCTCATCTGCTTGAGCTCTTTGTTCTTTTTTTTCTGCTCCCTTGGTGATTTGACGGTGGCTCACGGGAGATAAGGACCTTCAGGAAGATTCTGCTCCGTCCGCGAAAGTTGCAGTTTCATACCAAAGAGAGAGTCGTGGGAACCACACTTTTGCTGGGTGGATGAAAGGGGCCGGAGGTCCGTCCTTCAGGTTTCACCTCCAGTGGATGAGTCGTACAGTTGAACACAGGAATTCATGGTACACCTCCTTCTGAAGAAGTGCACCTAGGCACACTCTTACTGCGTGGCGAGTTGTACAGTTAAACAGAAATTCCAGGTACACC
>NC_090726.1:185660657-185670657 GCF_036898095.1 Palaemon carinicauda
TATTTCTTTTAAAAAAGACATAAATATTGTAATTTTTTTATCGCATAGAAATGCTAATTAAACAGAAAATAACTATTTACCCAATTTAAGAATAGGAAAAAAATATACTGAGTGCTTATTCCTATCCACGTGACTGTTAAATGAATACCATACCGAAACTTGGACTAAAATAAAGTAAAAATTAAAATTGTATTTAAATTACTAGTATGCAAACACATATATCAGTCTCTCTCTCTCTCTCTCTCTCTCTCTCTCTCTCTCTCTCTCTCTCTCTCTCTCTCTCTCTCTCTCGCTAGTTTTCAAGATGTGAACGAATGGAACATGTTTTCCATAAGACGTCAAATTTTCTTCCATAATTGAGGTACTTTCCCCTATAATCAGACCTTTTTTTCTTTCCTCCTCCCATTTCTACAGGACGACTGGTTTGAAGTAATTTTTGTCTATATACCATCTTGCTACATTTTTTTTTTCTCAAGAGGAAAAATGTTCAATGGGTTGGTTTAATCACTTATAGGTGGTATCTCCTTTTTTTTCATAAAAGATTGTAATCGTTTTCATTACAAACAAAAACATCAATAATAATAATAATAATAATAATAATAATAATAATAATAATAATAATAATAATAATAAATTGAACATTAAACCTTTCCACTCTTCGAAATATCGAAGAAAAGAAGGAAAATAGACACGAAAAAATGAATGAAAATAAAAAACTCAAAACTGATAAAAAAATGATGAAATATGGAAGTATAAAAAAGCACCATCATAAAATGTAGGCTTTACCATCTAGGGAATTATAGGGTAAACCATTTCCATCCAGGATGAAAAAGCGAAGTGTAACTAACCTAATTACGCAAGGCTGTTCATACCGGTAGTGTTAATCCACTTAAACATTATCGTTGCCTGGAGAAAGGTATAGTCTTTGTGCGCAAGTACGCCTTTTTTCTCTTTCCTATATTGTCGATGGAAATTATGAATAATAATTTGTACGTACTCTTTACCGAGGACTTTAAGCTAAAATATCCTTAATTATTTATTTAAATAATTTTCAATTTTTTTTTATCTTAAATATTATTTTGTTATTTTTTTATCTAATTTCTCTTCCTCTTGTTTTCTTAAAGTTTTTATAGTTTGTATAGAATATATTTATTCTAATGTTGTTACTGTTCTTAAAATGTTTTATTTTTCCTTATTTCCTTTCCTCCCTTGGCTATTTTTCCTCTTGGGGCCCCTGTGCTTATAGCATCCCACTTTTCCAACTAGGGCTGTAGCTTAGCAAGTAGTAGTAATAATAATAATAATAATAATAATAATAATAATAATAATAATAATAAAAAAAAAATTTGGAGATATGTTTGCGTTTACTAAACAATATGTAGAGTTCTATAATAAAATAGTTTCTTAATATCCAGCTCAATAAATTGATCTACACAATACAAAATGATGAAAAGGATAGTTTAGAAATATCTGAAAAAAAATTATATACTGAATCATATTTATTTGATACAGCTATTCCTTAAACTTAGTACCTATAAAGTCATACTTTGGAATGAAATTTAATTTCCATATATCAAAATTTTCTTCTTTCCCCTTCTTTCCCCTCCTTTATCTTTATCTTTACATTATTCAAGTTCGTGTTGGCTACTTTCTCCGGGTCTTTGCCTCTTCGTGAAGAAGAAAAAAAAAAAAATAACATATACCGATGAAATTAGCAATACCCTAGATAGTGTTATCCCTAAATGAATATTTCTTTTAAAATCTCATATATATTCCCTATCAAAATCAACATCATATAATACATAAATTTACACATTCGACATTTCCCCCTGTTGACAGATACTTTATAATCACTATTGTAGTATTTGAGCTTAATCTGTTTGCAAGCGTTGTTAAATCAATTACTGTCCTTCTCTTGCATCAACACGAAGAGAGAACGAGTGCATATGGCATATTCTCGGTAGTGTACAGACACAAGTATGAACAAAAGTGGGTTAATAATTCCACATATAAAAAATAGACAATTGAATATGTCTACATATGCATTTTTGTTTACAGACTGACACACAGGGACTAGCATACAATAAAAGGCTTCATATCCACACACACACACACACACACATATATATATATATATATATATATATAATATATATATATATATATATATATATGTACATACACACACTTATATATATGCATATATATATATATATATATATATATATATATATATATATATAGACAGATAGATAGATAGATAGATAGATAGATAAGATATATATGCACATACACACATATATATATATATATATTATATATATATATATTGTATATATACTGTGTATATATATACACTTATATAATATATATATATATATATATATACCTATATATACATATATATATACATATATATATATATATATATATATATATATATATATAATTTCAGCTGAGCACTAAATCACTGGCCTTAAATTTGCATTGTCCATGGTATGAGTCTGGACTACAGTAAGTAGCGTACACCCAGTTATAAACAGATAATACCGTCTTATGGAGAGAAAATTAAGGCCAGTGGGTCGACTAGCCAAGTAGAGGAACTTTCTTCCCTTCATGTAGTTTTGAGGAAAAAAAATTAAAGAAACTTATAAGTGTTTGCTTTTAAGACCGAATAGTTAAAGACATTCAACTAATTAGCAAAAAGACCCTGGTTGAAATAGAAGTATAGACGAACTGCGGTGTTCTGTTAGCGCACTCTGCGCCTTCAGGGTCCAGTGGACTTAATTAAGTAGATTGCCGTTATTGGAATTCAGTGAGTCACAAATCACTATCGGGTGTGCGCAGCTAGCGAGATAGCGAACATAATCCTAATTCTTACCAAGAATCGGAAGGGCAACACTTACAGGAGCCACCCTTATATATATATATATATATATATATATATATATATATATATATATATATATAAATATATATATATATATATATATGTATATATATTTATATATATGTATGTATATATGTATATCTATATATATATATATATATATATATATATATATATATATAGATTTGTGTGTGTATGTTATACATAGGCTAAATGTGTGCGTGCGCGCTCGTGCATGTGTGTTTATATATGAACTTTAAAATTATTACCGATAAAACAGAAATATTCCCAATAAAAAAAGTGTTATAAAAGAAAGATACTGATTAAACGATGAATGTAAAATATTGATGAAATTTTGGAAAAAAAAAAGTACAATTGTAAACTTGTCAGTCTACGCTCCCGTATACAAAAAATATGTACCTACGTACATACATACATACATATACACAGAAACATACACACACACACACTTTCCTTCCACCTGTCTCCACAGTGTCTTTGTTACAATGTTCTAAATTAATAAAAATAAAAAGGAAAAAATCCCGACATTTTTTTCTTCATAATGGCCAACATGACGTGAGTGGAAGAAAAAATACGTATAAGAAAAAATGCGGCCGAAATAAAGAAGGTTTTTTTTGGTTGCTTATATTTTTTATGGTTCACATAATGGCGAAAGAGGGGGGCTTAGAATTCCCACAAGGGTGTGTCCGTTTTCAAAATGGTTCGTTTAAGAGCAACGTGAAGGTGGTCGCAGTGGCCAGATGATTTAAATGAAACATAATGGAAAAAATAAAACAGGAGTCGAAAGGAACTGCACCAGTACTGGTTTCAAAAGAAAGGCAGATCTTAGAAGGAACAGTCTGAGAATAAACTTGGATATAAATGAGAGAGAGAGAGAGAGAGAGAGAGAGAGAGAGAGAGAGAGAGAGAGAGAGAGAGAGAGAGAGAGAGAGAGAGAATGAATGGTGTAAAAACTTTCAACTCTTTCGTAACTAAACAAAAACGCTGAATGTAAATCTATATTTACCTTTAATAATAATAAAAAAATAACAACGCCGCTTGATAGAAAAAAATTAAAATCACGTACTAAAATATCTGACATTTCCATTAGCAATACTCAAAGTTACATAATACAACCAAACCAAAAAAAAAAATAAAACTTGAAATATCAATTTCATTCTTGAGGACAATGAAGCTGCCGAAATTATTATTATTATCATTATTATTATTATTATTATTGTTATTATTATTATTATTACTAGCTACGCTATAACCCTATTAGGAAAATCAAGATGCTATAAGACCAAGAATTACAACAGGGAAAAATAGCCCAGCGAGGAAAGAAAATAAGGAAATAAATAAACGATATAAGAAGTAATGAAAAATTAAGATATTTTAAAAACATTAACAATATTAAAACAGATATTTGATATATAAATTATAAAAGGACTTATGTAAGCTTCATTACTATCGCGCGTCAAGGCTTCATACGATCCGCGAAGCCCCAAAACAGTCGGGGCGAGATCATCAAATAGAAATGAAAACGTCCAGCTTCAAATTATTATTATCGGTGTAAGGTAAACGAGGAGCGGAATTACACCCCGAGATTTATTCAACATATGAACTTCAATGTTTACCCCAATCAAAACCTCTTTGATAACGCTACAAAGAAGATAAAAATATAAATGAAAATAAAGACATGTGTACACAAATAACTATTTCAATTTCAGTCTACTCGTAAAATGCTCCACTCACAAATTCCAATTTAATGTTGGAATACAAGAAGCCAAGCGAAAAGACCGATGAGAAAAAAAGAAAAACTAAAAAAAAAAAAAAGAATCAAATTACAACCTTCTTCTTTCATAAATTGTTTTACAGTATTTGTTTCTTAAACGATTTGTCTTTGTTTCAAATTTCAAGAAATAGAATAATGTCTTGTGGAATGTTTATGATATTGCAATATGCATGTTTAATATACTATTACACAATTTGATGAATAGTAATTCAATTTCCATACCTATTACAAAACACTTTATTTTTATTATTATTATTATTAATATTATTATTATCATTATTATTATTATTATTATTATTATTATTATTATTATTATTAGCCAAGCTACAACCCTAGTTGGAAAAGCAAGATGCTATAAGCGCAAGGGCTCTAGCAGGGAAAAATAGCCCAGTGAATTGAAATAAGGAAATAAATAAACGATGAGAAAAAATTAACAATAAATTATTCTAAAAATAGTAACAACTTGATGGCAACTAAGTATTCAGGATTTATTTTGTCTTTTCTGGCATCGTAACATCGAAGTTCATTGACGCCGATATCGTTTGTTATAAATAAAGAATATAAAAGCGAAGATGTTTTTATAAAAGTTAAATAGCTTTCAGATCTGCTTCAGAAATAAATTTAACTAGAACGGTCACTCGATAGAGCGCATACCTTCGCCTGTATCATGTTGTATATCATAAGATAGGCAATTGAATTAGGTACAATTTGGCAAAAGCTTCATGCAAATCAGATAAGTATTGACCACGATATAGCAAAAAGGCGTTTTTTACCTTTTCGCAACCTTGACCTTTGCCCAAATCAATCCCAAAATCTAATCAAATTATCCTTAGGTCATGGCCAATCATCCCATCAAATTTCATGAGATTCGGCCAAAAAGTTTTTGAATAATGCGAATCACAAACAAACAAACAAACATAAATAAGTAAATTTATCCCTATCAAAACATAACTTTCGCAACGAAGCTGGCGAAGGTAAAAATACCGCTTCTGTAGTATATAAACTGAGTTGTTAAATGTATTAATAAATGCTTATTGTCACAAGGATCACATGACTTGTTATACAGCAAAAGCCACTATAAAATAATAAAATACATTTTTACCTAGCACTTTCATGCATTTTAATACAAACTTCTTGTACCCTAAAGAAGAGAAGTGTAACCTGAAGAAGTGCGTATTAAAATACACGAAAGCGTTAGGTACCAAAGTATTTTATCATTTCCTACTGGCTTTTGCTGTATACTAATAAAAAAAAGACCAGATAAATCAAACCCGAATCAATTCCACGCCTCACTTCGTTGCGGGCAGCCACCCGGTTCTCTCTGTGGGTGTAAATGACCCGAGTCTCTCTCTCAGTCATTTCCCCACCCGAAGCATTTCAATTAATGGGTCGCTTGCTGCACGTCGCACCTAAGCAGTTCAATACGCAATGAGCTGTATTGAATGGGTGGCTTTACGCATCTTGACTTCAGCCGCTGGAACCCAATTAGCTTTGACTCATTCACAAGAATCTCGGCAGAGAGAGAGAGAGAGAGAGAGAGAGAGAGAGAGATAACAGCAGATTTATAGAGAACAAAATGTTAGCATGATCTAAGAGTGTCTCGAAGATATTGGTCATGGTTTGCTGGTTAAATCTGGCAATGGAACAAAACCAGTGCTACTTAATATATTTGCATCCTCCTTCCGTGAAAGATTATTTAACAGGAATGCGAATACTCTCATTCATTTTTTTCAAGATTAACGAATGAATAAAAGCTAAATTCAGGTATACTATATGATTACAATCACGTCTTTCTGAATATATATATATATATATATATATATATATATATAATATATATATATATAATATATATATATATATTGTACACATACACGCATATATATATATATATATAAACCCTGCATTATATAACCTATATGTCTGGGTTCGACCTGTTTTTATGTACAAGTTACGGTCTAATTGCTAATTAGCATGTGTCTTTTAACGATTCATATATCCAAATTCATTATCTATATAACATGCTAAACTGAAGATGACCAGCCAACAACTGAAGGCAAAGCATCAGAGTGAACGATGACGTCAGCTGATTGCATCATATATTCCCCTCTGTCGAATCATACGAGCTCTCGATATTTCAAATGTTCGTATATGACTCGATGTTCTCTTCCAAGGTTGGAACAAAATAGAAATGAAAAAGTAATAGAAAAAAGTAGATTATATACAATTATTTTCTAATTTTTTCTTGTCCACCCATCAAACAATAAAATATCATTTACATATTTTATATACAAATACAAATTCTGAAATAACACATCAATAATAATAATAATAATAATAATAATAATAATAATAATATGCACCGTAATCTTGCTATATAATGCTACAGCAATTACTTTGGCAACTGTTGATTTTATATTTTATTATTTTGATTATTCATTAATTCTCTTATAGTTTATTGATTTCCTTGTTTCCTTTCCTCATTGTGCTATTTTTCCCTGTTGGAGCCCTTGGGCTTATAGCATCTTTCTTTTCCAACTAGGGTTGTAGCTTAGCTTGTAATAATAATAATAATAATAACAATAATAATAATAATAATAATAATAATAATACTGTAATTCCAAATTATTTTCTCAAAAGGAAAGCAAAGACACGATACGAACAAATAACTAAACCTATCAAAAATTAAGCTGAGCAATCACACAAATTCTCCGCTAGAGAATGTCTATAAACAACAGTAGAGTCACGTGACGAGTTTTTGCTCGTGTCCGAAAAGGCTGCCTTTGTACCGGCACGTCTTCTTGAATTTTGAACCCACGAGACAGAGCCTGGGGTTCTATAAAGGAAGGTTTTACGGGATTTATCCTTTCGTCATGATAACAAGACTGTCATAATGTGAAAACAGCTGATAATTGATTATTAATCATGAAATTATTAACCAAAACTTATAACATGAAAAATGAATTGGAAACAGTTTCTTTGCAATCCAGTTATATATCAATTTGCAAGTAAAGGGTAACTTTTATATACTGTAAAAACAAGTAGAACCCAGACCTAAATGCTATATATTTTAGGCTTATATGTGAATACATTAATGCAGTTTATATATATATATATATATATATATATATATATATATATATATATTTATATATATATATATAAATATATATATATATATATATATATATATATATATATTTATATGTACACTGGTGATTAAAGAATGGTGTTATATATTCAGAACTGCAGTTACATGTCGGATTTGAATAACGGCTAAGTTAGTAGATGAAAGAATACTTAACCATAACTGTTAATGAAATAACCGGAAGGAGTTATTAGCATAACTGGCCATGAAATAGTGTAGGTATGTTTTATCATTTGTAAAGAAATCATTCATTTAATTTTGTTTTTAAAAAATCATACAAAAATATAAATGCCAACGAAACGTGCGGCAATGCAAGTGGCATAAAATATAAATACTATAGTATTTACTCTTGAAGGTCATGTTCTTTACAATATCTTTCGTTAGATACACGTAGGCATACCGGCAGAAATATGGTGAGTGTGAAAATAACATGAAAAGATACTGCAATACGTGTAAGAATAATACTTAGGCCGTTAAACCGATAGAACATTAGTAGAAATATTTTATAACAATTTTGCAATCCTTTGCCAATAAAAATTCTAAACGCAATCATCCATAACAAATTCGACTTGAATATATATGAAACTAAAACTATCAGACAAGTAAATGTGACAGGCTGCCATTCTTTCCTTGAAAAAATATTGTAATGCGTATAAACACTTCAGCAAGTGTACACGACCTATACGCATTTATATGCCTCATTTCCAGCACAATCATCGTGATAAAATCAAGATTACATGGCACAAAACAAGACCGGCAACAGACGACTGGCCCAAGAACAGTCAGTGAAGAAAAGTAACCGTTTTAAAGAACGGTGGGGCCCTAACCTGGACCTGTTCCTTGGTATCAATAACCGGTATTATCATGGCGTGACTTTTTTATGACGGTGTTTGAAGAAAAAAAAAGAAAAAGTATTTGTGAGAGAAATATACCCATGAGAAGGGAAGCTTTCTTCTATTTCTGGAATATTTGACATGGTTTCAAAATCAATATGTTGTACAGGTGGCTTCATTAATTCCGATTCACTAACCTCTCCTTAACATCACGTGAAGAGTACCGGAATTAATGATGCCAACCGTACTTATTGTCTTTCAAACCCATTTTGCACTAGCCAGTCTTTCAAAAACTAAAATGACCTCCCCCCAAAAACGCGTTTCGTAAAGAATGGATTTATGAAAAAGCTTTAATGTATGGATGCTGTCAAATTTTTACTTTATTCTCATATACATCTCAAGCCTCTTAAAAAAAAAATTCCTGCCGTTTACAGAATGAGAGAAATTGGCAAGTCATGGTGATGGATTTTTTCTTCTGCTAAAAGAAGTTGTAAAACCAGTAAGCGAAAAATTGGCTGCGTTTTTCTGGTTAAAAGGTTCTAGCATGAAATATCTATCTATATATCAATCGGGCGATACATCTTAAAATAAGCTGCTATCAGTACAAGGACATGTGAATATACCGAAGGATTTAACGAATGCTGCTACTAAATAAGTTTATCTCTGTATTCCAGAATTCCGATGCGCTTAACATAGCGAGCGACACATTCATACACATGTATATCTATCTATCTATCTACACACATACACACATTAAATATATATATATATATATATATATATATATATATATATATATATATATATATATATACACAGTAATACCACCTTTTTCGAGCTTATCTAGCTCTAGATGGATCTTTGAAAAATATTTTGTTTGTACACCAATTTAATTTTCCTCATTAAAATTGACGTAAATTCCATTGATTTGTTCCCGGCAAACAAAATCACTCATTTTATAAAAAAAAAAAAAATTGCAATATTTACACCACTGATGTGAATAACCTCATAAAAAACCAGAAATGGATGAAATGATTGACACTTGGTGCTGCTCATTGTGAAGACCTTGGAAGTTCCTGTGTTGACTTCCACATCTCTGTAACTGACGTCCAAGCCTATAGATACGCCTAAGGAGGCAATAATGTTTACCACAGACTCAGGCTTATTGCCTTTGAAGTTTCTCTCTGGCACAGAGTCTGGCCACACCTTCTTTTACATCTATCTTTCAGTATGTTGAAACAAATATATTGAAGTGAATTCTAAACATTGAATACGGATAAAAGAAAGTACCGTTGAATTCTAAATATTGAATACGGATAAAAGAAAATACCGTT
>NC_090726.1:185673157-185680657 GCF_036898095.1 Palaemon carinicauda
TTAACAACAATTACCGTCAAGAAATTTACGGATTGTTTACAAGACGTTAAATAGGACAACGCTATTTTTAAAATTAGACGAAACTGATAATCTTTAGATCTGCGTAAAACGTATAATCTGGAAGCTTTTTGAACGTTATAGTGGCTGTCTGAACAAAGATCTGGCAGAAATCTTAGCCTTTTGAAGACATTTCAAACGGGAGTAACAATGCCTACTAGTATTGGAGTAATATTTCATAATCCTGCACCTGTTTACTTCGCTAGAAAAAAAAAAAAAAAAAAAAAAAAAAAAAAAAAAAGGGGGGGGGGGTTTAATCTTTACATTATTGCCTGGCTTAGCCACAGCAACGTCTTTCAACGATTTGTTTTTTATACAAGATGCTAAACTAAGTAAGAATTTATATAATTCCTTTATTGTTCTATTAAATTAACAGGATTGTCACTCGAGAATCAATTAACCGCAAGGTTCTCGAGGCAGTAAAATAACTCTCCACAGATATCTAACATCTTGAATAGATAATAATAACAGCAGACACCCAGAAAATACTAAATACTTTAATAATAATTGAAGGAAGGTTTAAAAGAGTATTCTACACAAACATAAAAACCCAGTAAAGAACCCTTGACTACTGAAGGCTCTTAGAACCACAATACCTTACATATCCTCGAAAGACAAATCAGTAGCCCATGCAGTATCTCAAGTGGGATATCTTACAATAATCATTTGATATTATAATAATAAAGACGATTTCTATACAGGGGTGGGGGTAAGCAAAGTGTGAAGCTGGTACAGTTGGCGTCATTAATTCTGGTACACTTCATGGGAAGCAAAGGAGACGTCAGTGTACCGGAATTAATGAAGCCAACTGTACAACATCTATGGAAGGGCAGTACAGATTATGGAGGGGCGGAAGGGGGCGGGGGAGGGGGGGGGAGTTTAGGGATTTCCACAAAGGGTAGGGGATGGGGGGGGGGGAGAGGAGTGACCATAAAAGGCATGCGCTAAAATTCTCTTACTTGGCAGTCCGTAATCTTGATTACGTCTTAAGGGATCACCTCGACGATCTGATTGGCTGAGCGAAGGGTAGTTAGGCCCTGATTGGTTGACGGGAGGAAAGTTGGGCCCTGCGAATAGGAATGCATGTGCCAATCACTCTAGGAATTGGTCCCGTTTACTGGATTCAAGTTTTTATTTTTTTTTTTTAATTTCTTTACCTTGTTTTCTGTTTTTGTTTCATAACAGCATTGCATTAAACAGATAAGATGATAGTTTCTTTTAACAGATATTTATGGAATACAGTATATATTTATTTTGACATCGTTTACTATATAATGAAAAAAAGATATTAAAACACTTCTTACATATTTAGAAATCTAAGAAATATAAGAATTATATACAACAGACAAATTAACAAAATAATTATGTAAACTCAGCAAACATCCAGAAATGTATGCACATGTACATGACATGTTTACATACACTGTTTAAAAAGTAGTGAAAAATAAAATATTTTATTTAATTTTTTTTTTTCATATTTGTTATGAAAAGAGACACTCTAGTAATTATATACCAGCTTTTAGGGAACAAACGCCGTAAAAAAAACAACCATTTTACGTGACTAAAGTACAACAAAATTATCCAAAAAATATCTAACCAGTAGATAGAAGAGAGCGACGATTAGCTTGAAGAAGAACTCAAAAAAGCAATACAAGAACAGAGAAGATATAATCATAAAATTTTACAGTCCTGGTCTGCAGGCGATGACTTGTTAGAGAACGAAAAAAAAAAAATAACAGAAATAGAAAAAAGAATCCGAAATGAAAGAAGACATCAAAAGAAATGGCCCTTGTCAAATAGATACGGGAGATATTTAAATAGATACCCGATGGAAGCTATTGAAAATAATCACTAGAAAACAGTGACAACGCCTTATCACAAATATCCTAAGTCCTCTTCTAGAAAACTAGTCGTGAAAAACATGAAAGGACTGCATGATCTATTAAAATTTCTTACAAAACAAGTAGGATACAGTTTTAAACGAATCAATAAATGTAACTAAATGAAATCAGTTCTGAAGTGAGAAAATTCATAAAAATAATATATAAAATAGAATGAATGAGACATTCTCCTTGCATGTATATAAGAAGATGAAACAGTCGTGCAAGGAATTTCGTTCAAGAACAGCTAACTTATTAGATTTCAAAGATCAGGCCAAAGATTGCACCCCTCTACTGTAAAGCTACACATAAAAAAAATGGAGGGGGGGGGGGTCATAAGATGGTAATATCAGATATTACTAGATGTATTAGGAGGAGAACAAGAAGAGGGATGAATTATAATGATGAAACCTGACATTAGTAACGAAGCCTTCTATGAACACCAATGAAATACTAAGAATAGAAGATTAGAAACAATGAGAATAATGGAAAAAAGAAGAACACGGAAACCGCTTATATCATAATATATTGAAAGTGCAAAGGGAAGATAAAAGTATTACAAAAAGTACAAGAACATGACAAAAAAAAAAAAGAAAAAAGAAAGAGAAAGAGAAAGGTAATATTACAAGTAGGAGCAATATAGACTCCATTTGATATAGCAGTTTGAAATCCTATCAGATCTAAAGTATTAATTAAACCTTTAGAGTTGCAAACTTTAGGTGACGGAATGGCATTAATACATCACTGATTATATACACAAGTAATAAAATACCTTCAAGCATAAACATAAGCACAACGTTAAAAGCAACATTAAAATTCTAAGCACATAACAGAAATTACAATAAGGAAACTCAAAACTAGAAGGAATAGTAAAGAAGAAAGGTTGAGATTAATACCAAATGCGACAGTCAGTCAGAAGAATGCAAGACAGCTATTGGATTTTTTATGAACAGATACTAATACAATTACTATGATACAAAATATAACACGAAATCTGGGAAAAACTACGGGTACACCAAAATCACATAGCTCCAATGACAGTGTAGAATCGAGAAGACATTTCATAGAATCTGTCATTTCTAGATAGATTAGCATCTTTCATCTTTTCGAGGATGAACACATTGAGACTAACATGTAAATTTCGGATCCTTTCCCAAAAGCGACGAGGTTCAAACGAATTTCTATACCATGTGGATTTTCTTTCCAATGATCATTTTTTCTTGCTCACATTTACAGAATTATTTTGCATACATAAATTTACAATTATTTCAATGTTAGTCAGGTTCCTTTAACAGGGGATGGTCCGAGAAAAAGGTTACCGCCAAATTCATACTTAACAGCCCATCAGCAGAGACTACAGTCCTCTTTCATACATTATACCATGTACAGTTGGACACAGGCCTTACTGGCATACCTCACCCCGAAGAAGTGCACCGTCACACGCTTAATGCGGGAGTACCCAAATAAGGAGAGATGTCAGGGGAACTCGCCGTGCAGTTTTGGTATGACAGGGGTGCACTGTACTTCTACCTCACAAACACTCAAAAAAGCTTCCTTGGTAACAAGGCTCATCCTCACTCGAACCTCTTTTACACCACTTACTCAGCACTTTCTAAATTTGCTTTCACTCTTCCCCCGCATACACTCTTCAATCATGAACTATTATCACCAATATATCGTCCTAATTTTTTTTAAATGGATAAATCATATCAAAAGACCCACTTCAATTTTCACGAACGCCAATCTTTTCACTTCTTAAGTTCGCATCCGACCTCAGCACTTCATTTCCAATTATAACTCGCAATGACCCTGAAAGTTATCATTCCGGAGGTCTGGTGTCTAAAATTAAAATTAGTATGGTCTTATATATATATATATATATATATATATATATATATATATATATATATACACACACACACGCACACAAACACACACACACACACACACATATATATATATATATATATATATATATATAAAATACATTTTATATATATATATATACACATATATATACACACATAAATATACGGATGTAAGATAGACGTAACAAATTAAAAAAAAAATGTTCTCCTATTTTCTCTCTTTTCCAACTTTCTCAGAAGCAACCAAACTTCAAGTTGGATCTTCTGAAGCTTCACAAGACTGGTTTACAAATAAGAAAAAAAAGTACATTTAATTTTATCATTACTCGAGATTTCTGGTTTTTACCATAGAGAAGGAAAAACGTTACACGTTAAGAAAAATGCGAATTAATCTAAGAGTTAACCTGGAATCCGAGATTCTTCATTTTTATTAAGAAGAAAATGATCAAAATTATAAATGCAAGAGTGGAAACATTTCGCCCTCAGGTTAACTAATTTTGCAACTGACATAATAGTTTACTTTAGTCAGACGGATCAAGACAAATGGTCACATAATAAGAACTGAAACATTAAAACATATTAAACTAATAAAATATACTTCGATTTGATCAGAAATTTCGGCGATAGAATGTATGACGTATGTAGTTTTAATTTTGATTTTGACAAGTGCTGGCATAAAAAGAAAACATTCCCTTGTATCTAAAAACAAAAAAAGGATGTATGAGGAAAAAAATAAAATTCGTGGAAGTTCATAAGTACGGAAAAAAATATGCAAAGAACTGCAAGATGTAGTTCGGGTATTATTTTTTTTACTTATATATATATATATATATATATATATATATATATATATATATATTATACATTGCTTTTATATAAATATATCAGTAATTTGGTTATTAAACATTTTTTTCATTATATATTTTTTATATGTATGTATGTATACTGTATATAATTTTATATATCATTAATTCCGAGTCTCCAATGTTTTTCTATTATATATTTATAATATATTTATATATACACATCACTTTTGTATAAATACATACTTATACATGTATATATATAAATATATATATATATATATATATATATATATATATATATATATATACATACCTATATATATACATATATATATATATATACATATATATATATATATATATATATATATATATATATATATATATATATAAATGAGTAAATATACTTGTATAAATGCAATGATAAGCAGCCCCCCCCCCCCAAAAAAAAAAAAAAAACACCCCGCTAACAGCAACAATAAATCTTCACGCACAAGATTATAATTTCTATGAACCAAAAAAGCAAAAAAAGAAAACATTGCACCGTTAACAGAGCAATGTAGAGCATCCTAGTTTCCCAGCTATAAGGTCAGTGGCCAGCCGGCGGATCCCGCCATGGGAGCATTTGGAAAGGTCACTGGTTGGGGGGAAAAATTCTCTCTAATACTTGCCTAAGATTCGGCTAAGCTATTTTCTTTACCTGTGGCGTTGTTACACATGTACGTCTGCTCTTGATTCAAACATCTGCCTCGTATATTGCCTTTAATGCATCGAAAATGCTAATTAAAAAAAAAAAATTATTTGAGGAACCGACGTTTTAATTTTCCTTCATTTGGGATCTGCGAATTGTCAACAGAAAGACACACACACACACACACACACACATATATATATATATATATATATATATATATATATATATATATATATATATATATATGCACACACACAGACATATATATATATATATATATATATATATATATATATATATATTTATATACGCACACATTCCGGTCGCCCTTTTGCATAATTTCCGGTCTGAAATATATCAAAAACGTCCTCTCTCTCTCTCTCTCTCTCTCTCTCTCTCTCTCTCTCTCTCTCTCTCTCTCTCTCTCTCTCTCTCTCTCTCTCTCAACGTCAGACATCTTGTCTACTCTCCCTCCTCCTTGGCCACCCTTAATTGGCTATTTCTCTCCCGTAAATCAACATGCAAAGACCATAAAAAACCCCTTCCATTAGCAAAACGATTTGAAGTTCCACGGTAGGGGCAGTGTGCGGGGGGGGGGGGGGTGTTGAGGGAGAGTCGCCAGCTCATCTCACCGCGATTAATTCCAATAAAACAATTCGGACGTATAATCTCATGGATGGGGAAGCTACACATACAATGATGAATTTATGCATGAAATACACACACGCCCGGAATCGTAATCGAAATAATCTCGTTATATAAATACTTTTTCCTTGGGACTGATTCTGCCAGCGGAGTTTCCTCGCCATTTTTAGAGCAGATGCAATCTAACCAGCTGTACACAGAGAAGATGAAGAATAAGAATAGGGAGAAGGAGATGAAGATTAAAATATAATGAAAATACGAGAAGAGGAAATTGAGAAACAAAGGGGAAAGAAAAGGCGTAGATTGGTAGAACAGCGTCGACTTCAAAAAGTTGTATGATAGTCTCTCAAAGACCCGGGGGGAAAAAAAGGTGAAATTGATAGAAAACAATGATGATCGGGATACTTGAGACAGCAAGTGACCAGAATACCTCCATGCATAATGAGATAGAGTAGAGGGGGAGGGGGGATAGGTTGGATCCCACCAGGCAAAACGGATCACTGTGAAACTTGATGTTGAGATCCCAGAATGGGCTAATTTTTTCCTTGATTTGGCGAAGCCTAAAAACTTGCTGCAAGAAGTGAATCTGTGTAGGTGTTTGTGTGTTTGTAAGACTTACGATTCAACGTAAAACCTTACTGTAAGAAAATTAGTCTCTATGTGCAAGGTGTTTGTGTAGGTTAGACTTACGACTCTACGTAAAATCTTACAATAAGAATTGAATATGTTTGCAGGTGTTGGTGTAAGTAAGAATTATGATTTAACGTAATATCTTACCGTAAGAAATGAATATCCGTCTGTAGGTGTTTTTGTGAGACTTGCGATTCAACGTAAAACGTTACTCCAAGAAAGGAATCTGTGTGTACGATTCAATGTAAAACATTACTGTAAGAAATTAATCTTTGTGCGTGTGTGTGTGCGCGTGTGTGTTTGTGTGTATAAGTATAAGACTTGCGATTCAATCTTCCTCGGCGGCCCTTCCTACGACTATCCACATTCCCAGAACACCGAATGATTAAGCCGTACGTAAATCTCGATATGATTTTTTACGGGAGCGATGACAACGGCGTAAAATTTCATCGCGAACAAATCTATCACTGTTGACGCAGATTGTATACCCGAAGATGCAAATGTATTAGTGTGTAAATACTGCGGTTATTTCATCCGGGCACTTTTGTAGCGCAAACATCTTGTACATACAGGTAATACCGACTTTCTTCCGAGGGCAAACAAAGCGCTGATATGCGAATAAGTTTAACTCTCGAGACGAACAATTACTAAAATACATACGAGTGTATATGGATTGCATGTTCCAAAGGGATGGCAAAGGCCTTGGCCATTTTTCCTTCAAAACTTCATCCAGAGATAGACGCTTACATACATAAAGATTTCTTCAATGTAAATTTAGCGGGATACCTCACGGCTCTCGGATATCGAAAAAAAAAAAAAACTATATTTTTGTAAATGCACTCACAACATATATAGAGTATATATGTATATATATATATTATATATATATATATATATATATATATATGTGTGTGTGTGTG
>NC_090726.1:185684268-185691768 GCF_036898095.1 Palaemon carinicauda
AGGATATTAATAAGTAGCTATTTAATCAGAAGGATATCAATCATAGCTATTTAATCAGAAGGACATTAATAATAGCTATTTAATCAGAAGGATATCAATCATAGCTATTTAATCAGAAGGATATAATAATAGCTATTTAATCAGAAGGATATCAATCATAGCTATTTAATCAGAAGGATATTAATCATAGCCATTTAATCCGAAGGATATCAATCATAGCTAATTAATCAGAAGGATATCAATCACAGCTTTTTAATCAGAGGGATATCAATCATATCTATTTAATCAGAAGGATATCAATCATAGCTATTTAATCAGAAGCATATATATCATGGCTATTTAATCAGAAGGATATAAATCATATCTATTTAATCAGAAGGATATCAATAATAGCTATTTAATCAGTATATCGATCATATCTATTTAATCAGAAGGATATCAAGTGAAAGAAAGTAATGGAATCTTAAGCGTAGGTGATTAAAATATGAGTTAAACTGAGACCCCAGAACCGCTCACACCAGACCTCGCTTATCTGTTGTAAGTTTCTAAGACGTTGTTCGCCGATGTTAAGAAACCGATGATTTACTTATAAACTTGAAACATGATTATCGATGTAAAAGTGACTTATGAATATCTAAATTATTGATTACTATTAGTTCAAAAATAATGGTAAACAATTGAACTTCAAAAATTGAAGTCTTGTGAAAATTTTTCGGTGAATTTTGATAAAGTATTTGAATGGTTAATGAAATTCTTTATAGAAAAACCGAATTTGATAAATTTCTTTTACTTAATGATTTCAACTTTCATCGTTGTTATCTAGAAGAAGTTTTAAGTATCGTGTCTTATATCATGATGTAGTTACAAAAACCTACCATTAAGAAAGAGCAACATATATTCAAAGCTAAACTCAATCTAACCCAGTTAATGCTATCGTGTTTAGAGTCTATTGCGCCCAGACCCCATAACATAAAGACGGAACTTAGCATGTAATTTTTCATAAATAATTTCTTCAAATAAAAGGAAATGACTTAAAGTATCTTTCCAAAATTACTCGAAATTGAATCTACAGACTGTATCCAACCATGAAGTGCGAACGATGTATTTCTCTGAGTAATAAATTTGCTTCTACGTTAAAGCAGCATATGAGTTACATTGCAACCTATTTAACTTCTACTTTATATCTAAAGAAATATAAATAATCTAATACAAAAAATTGGCTGCTGCATATATAGAAGATGATTATTAAGTTAACGAAATCAAAATCATACCTTCATCAACTTTTAAGATGTTTCTTAATGAAAAGCGTCAATATATAATTTTTTTCTTATATAGCAGTTTTAGCGTTAATAAGCTTATCTAAAAATCCAACACAGAAAATTACTAATTGAAATTTAATTGCAATGAACATCTTCTGGCGAGTGTTATCCATAAGGGAAATAATTAATAAGAATCAATAAATCCGCAACACCATACAAAAGGCAAATGGTTTGACCCTATTCTCATTAAAAACATCCAAATAATATAACAGATAGCTGTAAGGTCACTAGACAAGCAACGTAGTAAATCGTATACAAAGCAGCCAGGAGAAAATGTGGGAAAGTGACATCTATTACGTGATTGAAAAGGAAGAGGAAAGAGCGTTTGTGCATCAATGGAATAGTGCAAGGAATAATTAACACCGAATTTGAAGAGACACATAAAGAGAACGGGGGGAAGAAATTTCGATTGGAATACGACGTAACTGGAATAGTTCCTAAGAATTCAAACGCATGAGCACAGGGGTCTACGTAACTATAGAAGGTTCGTAACTAAAGCATACACAGGGTATTGCACATGTCATATAAAGAATCCAAACACAGATAAAAATAATGAGAATGCATATATGAGAGATCCTACTATAGATATACGATATGGAGACATACTGTATGATGACGATTATGGAACTACTGAGTTAAGCACAAATAAGTAACAGTACATTGAAATCAGCCATACGATGGTTGTTTTGGATGACAGTGATTATTCAACTTTTAGCTAGGAAAGGGGAAAGGGGGGGGGGAGAATGCAAGAATATAATAGGGCGAAAGGCATGGAACAAATATTGAAAATATATACAAAGCCATTTAATATTACTTTTATATATATATATATATATATATATATATATAATATATATATATATATGTATATATATGTATACAAATACATATGTATACTGTGTACATATATACACACACATATATATATACATATATATTTTTATAAATTTATATATATGTATATATAAATATATATATGTGTATATATATAACTATATATATATATATATATATATATATATATATATATATATATATATATATATACATACATATATATATATATTATATATATATATATATATATATATAATATGTATATTATTATAAAAGGAATGCCAGTTCCTGGGAGAGAGTAAGCTAAGCAAAGGGAAGGCTTTAGGGATTTAAAAACAAGAAAAAAAAGGGTCTCCTGAAGACAAACTAGAACTGCTTTACAGCTTTATGAGAAGACAAAACTAAAGTGAGATGATGCTTTGGAAGACATACTATTGTTGTTGTTGTTGTTGTACTCACGCGTTCCGTTGAGGTTGCGTGAGAGGATCTTGTTCCCGTTGGGGACGTATCCCAGGAGCGGATGCGGTATCGGGCCTTGTTGCTGCTGCTGCTGCGACCCCGGGTTCTGAGCGCCGCTGCGACGGTCCGGGCACGGGCATAGCGGGTGCCACGATACCCAGAGACGTAGGGGTAGAGGATAGGGGGGAGCGATGCTTCCTCCCGACGGGGGGTGGGGGAGGGGGGGACGCCTCCTCCTATTGAAGGGTTGTTGGGCAGAGATCCTCCACTCGCGGAGCCAGCTGACCCTGACCGGTCAGATGCGGCGGTACCTGCTGGGGGCGCTGGAGTTGGTGTGGAAGGTGGCGCGGGCGTGCTGGGCGCCGAGAGATTGGCGGTCGACACGGGCGGGTACTGTGTGTCGCTCAGGCCGGACATGTGTGGGCGTCGGGGGTTGTCAGTCAGGGGTGGTGTGATGTTGTAATGGGCGGGCTCTGACTTGATAGGAATTGGAGAAGTAGTCGTGGTACTGTTGGAAAAGGCGTTGCGCTCCGCTGCGGCTGGCTGCGCACCAGAGGTTGCGTGGTGTGGGCGCGCGTGGTGGGTGGCACGAGCAACATGGATGGATGGTTGGGTCACATGATGGGCGTGAATGACATATACGGCGGGCGGCAGTGGTTGTGGGCGACACCTGCCAGCTGATTCACCCCAACCAAACGAACTGAATAACTCACCCCAACACCAGCACCTGTAACGAGTAGAGAAAGAAAGTCACATTAACATCTCCAACGCTTCATTGTAATCTAAAATCTGAATACAGTTATTTACTCTATGTAAACTTACAATAAGTTTACCCTTCCCTGAAAACTGCATAAACTGAAATGGCATGTCACTGGATAAAAATATAATTGATTTTATTAAGGATTTAAATTTTGTCATAAACCTACAATGCAACACTATGGAAAGCATCGCTTATGGAAAATAATAATGTACATATTTATAAAACCTCTCAATAAATATAGGAAAAACACAAAAAAATGGTTGTTACATGAAACAAAAACATCAATAAACGTTTATTATAAATCTTTGAATAGTAAAAGGAATATCAAATTAACCCATTCTAAAGAGATGAAGAAACAGCTGGATTTATATATAGCCTCGTTTGCTCAAGTTATACTAATAAGGTATGAAAACCAGATTGTTTTTTCAATTAGAATGTAACCTAATTAATAATGAATATATCTTTCCTTAGCCTTAACTTAATACATAGTGAAAAACCAATTTTGAAAATCGAGCCCTTGGAGAGAGAGAGAGAGAGAGAGAGAGGAGAGAGAGAGAGAGGATGAGAGAGAGAGAGAGAGAGAGAGAGGGGGGGGGGTTCTCTGCCATCCTGATATCGAAGGGCATTGATACCGATATCGTTTACTATATAATAAAGAATAAAATTAAATTTAATTTAAAACAATAAAAGCCAAGACATCCTTATGAAAGTTAAATAACTTTTCAGAAGACCTGCTTCGAAAGAGAGAGAGAGAGAGAGAGAGGAGAGGAGAGAGAGAGAGAGAGAGAGAGAGAGAGAGAGAGATCATTAGTTATAAATAAAGAACGAATGAAATTTAATTTAAAACAATAAAAGCCGAGATATCCATAAGAAACTAGAGAGAGAGAGAGAGAGAGAGAGAGAGAGAGAGAGGAGAGAGAGAGAGAGAGAGAGAGAGAGAGAGAGAGAGTTTGCAAGGAACTTCAGAAATGTTGCCCTTCGGCGGGCATTGTCTAAATGCCTTATTTCCCTACAACAACAAAGACGAAGCGTCTTTACTTCGCAGACAAAGCAACAGAAAAAAAAAAAAAATCCCGATGAAGGATATACATCAAACAGGATATCTCCTTTCAGATGCTGCATTTCGACACGAAGATTAGAGAGCTCTTCAGTTCATGCGAAGGGTTATCATTATTAGATGTGAATATATTTGTTTTCATAACATTAAGAAACATTTTATATTTCACCTTATCAGATAGATAGAACCAGTTCTAATTTTAAACTTTTTTTTCGGAATCAAATATACTTTATAAAAATAATTAAAAACTTGATATCTGAAAAAAATAAGTTTGGTGGAACTAGTTCAAAATTGGAATTGGATAAAAGTCTGTAAATGTTAATGTTACTTTTGGCATCAAATGCACTTTTTATGAACTAGCACGAGACAATGTATATATATACTATATATATATATATATATATATATATATTATATATATATATTTTATATATACAATTTATATATATATATATATATATATATATACACATATATATGTGTGCGTGTATATACATAAATATATATATATATATATATATATATATATATCTATATATATATATATATATATATATATTATATATATATATATATGTGTGTGTGTGCGTGTATATACATAAATATATATATATATATTATATATATACTATATATATATATCTATATATATATATATATATTATATATATGTGTGTGTGTGTATATATATATAAATATATATATATATATATATATATATATATATATATATATAATTATATATATATACATTAATTTTCTGAAAAACTACGATAAATATAGAAAACTGAAGAGATATCATAATAAAATATCATTTCATCTTACTAGATAGAACTAGTTCAAAGATTGAAGTGGTTAAAAAAAAAAAACCTTAACATAGTTCCTTAGGCATCAAATGCATTTTTCAGTTCCCACGAGACAATCTAACGATATTAATCTCTAGAAAAATTATTATAAATACAAAAAACTTGATTTATATCTCTAAAAAAATACGATAGTAAAAAACGGCAGTTGATGAAATGACGGTGATTTGGAGGCACCAGTAGACAGTGGGTGCTCACTGAACCGTCTACAGCAGAACCCCAGGGCACATGAAGGCAATCCTGAGTCTTCTCTCTCTCTCTCTCTCTCTCTCTCTCTCTCTCTCTCTCTCTCCTCTCTCTCTCTCTCTCTCTCTCTCTCCTCTACTTCTTTTTTTTTCTCTCTCACACACTCTCTCTCTTATTTATTCTCTCTCTCTCTCTCCTCTCCTCTCTCTCTCTCTCTCTCTCTCTCTCTCTCTCTCTCTCTCTCTCTCTCTCAGTCATATGCTTAAAATGTTAAGTAATTCAGTAAAGAAAGAGGAAAAGATATTCACCAATTCCAAAAGGTAACCTGACAAAAAAGAAAGAAAGAAAGAAAAAAGAATTCCTTTAATCTTCGTGCAATTATTCGACTTAAAAATCATCTTTAAAATAGCCATGTCATCCGTCATCGCAACTGATCCATAGCCCATAAGAGTGTCCTGCATTCTTAATTTCTTAAAAGATTCTTTTTTTTAAACTTAGGCCACCAATCTCTAATACCACGAACAGTTTTAAAGGATACTTTTTTTTTTTTTGTATTTTCCGTCATAAAAACATTTGACAGATTATAAAACCACATTTATCAAATTCCACTTTCCTTGCAAGATTCCATCATTATGGCTGGAACTTTTTTATCCGGTATATCCCGAACTTACAGTGCTCTCTAATTCAACCTGCAGCCCATGTACGTGCATTTCGTAATTGATTATTTAATAAATTAACAACCGTCAAAATTAAGTATTAATCTATTTACAAACATATTCATTAACATGAAAAAATAAATATAAAAATATAATTTTCTAATCTTTCCACTTCATAAAATTTTATGAAAGATATGAGGAAGGTCAATGACTAATTGAACCTAATCTCACGTTACAAAGGCCGACTGTACTTAAACAAGAGATGCCGAGGAGGATTGCCATTTCTCATAAAGCTTCAATACCCGCTTGCGGAAAACCTCGCGATTTGGCAAACATGACGCGAGCGATTAATTCGAGTCGCGGGTGGTGCAGTATTTTTCAAAATTGAATCTCTTAACGAGAACGCAGTCGAGTTGCAACGACCCGGTTCAAGCACTCATGCCCTCTGTTGAGTGGGTCACGCAACATGTCAAAGTATCAGGCTATATGTCTTGGTTGTTCTATGGGCGCTTCATGCTCCAATCTTTACGGTTACGAGAGATTAAACGGGTTTAAGGATACGATGATGAACCTATTCAGTGAAGGATTTTGATAGGATAAGATTAACCTCTTGAAATAGCGATTAGCCTCTTATTAACATTAAAAGGAGGCGATTAACAAGATCAATAAGTCAAACTTGACTCTACAGAACTGGCCTGATTAACATCGGACAGAAAAAATATTATTTATATAATTAACCTCTCATACTGATGATCTTTTGCAATGGCATTAACTATACTACATCAGCTGTTTTGTACAATTGATAACTAACCACCTAATTTCAATTATTCAGATGCGATGGTTCTTGAACGAAAAGGGAAGATACGAATTTTGGGGGTATATATTTTAAAAGACAATTATAAACAATGAAAGGAAATTTCACGCGAGCACTCCGGTTTCAAATCGGTTAATTTCGAAAAGGTTTTTATATATCCATCAAAATTTTAATGATCGCTGTCAGAAAAAGTATATATCTTATCTGCAGTTGAAAATGAAAACCGTTGCAAGTTTTATGAAGAAATAACATAATACACTACAACTACTTCTTTTAGTGTGTTAATCAATTTGCCTAATTTAAAAGAATAACAAAAACCACAGAATGCTTAGCATCACGAATTCTCTGTATTTTAGTATAACATGGAAAAGGGAGATACATAATATGAAGTTTGATAATATTCAACACAAACATTTACCTAATACGAAAAGTAAAAGGGAGAATTAATAATCAAACCAGATACTATGCAAATAAAACTCTAATTCTGACTATGACAAACTGATGAAAAAAAAAAATATCTGCACAATAAATTTGGATGCCGGCTGTCCA
>NC_090726.1:185711768-185719268 GCF_036898095.1 Palaemon carinicauda
AAAACATTTCAAGTTAAACAAATATTATGGGAAATGAAAACTTTTTAAGTTCAAAGACCTTTTTATTCACGAAATATTTTTGTTCTTTATTTTGCTATGAAATATTTTATCATAATAAATATCGGTAATATTTAAAATCAAAACACACAGGTAGAGTGATATTCCATGTAACAATCGTTGACATGCACACAACATACGGACTGACCATATATAATATATATATATATATATATATATATATGTATATATATATATATATATATATATATATATATATACATATGTATGTGTGTGTGTGTGTAAATATATACACACATATATATGTGTGTATCCCAACACGTCACTTTATCAGACATAAGACACGTGGCCTATAAAAGAGTTCTAGTGATCGCGCACCGCAATTTATGAAAGTCATAGAACTCTTAAAAAGGTCATTAATCTCACTGTCTAGAACACATATAACATATATGTATGTGTATATATACATATATATATATATATATATATAATATATATATAAGTATATAATGTATATATATGTATATATATATATACATGTATATATATAATATATATATATATATATATATAAAGAGAGAGAGAGAGAGAGAGAGAGAGAGAGAGAGAGAGAGATGGGTATCTGGTATGAACAGACTTTTTCACTGCTTCAATTTCTCAAGGCAAATTAGAAAGAACTACAGGTTTAAATTTGATAAAATTATACCCTGGTACGACCAAGCGAGGAATATGCCTTCAAGTTATACAACGATATTTGCCAGATATCGGAGTGTCTCTATGTCCAGCATAATCGTCCAACGAAATCCTTCTGAAGAAGAAGAAGAAGAAGAAGAAGAAGAAGAAGAAGAAGAAGAAGAAGAAGAAGACTAAAAGTGCTTAGACAGAAAGATTGCGCATCTTGTAATTGCAAAATCACTTTGAAAATAGTCATTGTGTATAATTATGCAAAATTTAATACAGTGAAAGACTTCGATTGTTACAAATGATGTCAGAGGAGAATAGAGATGGTTTGGTAATGTGGAGAGAAAAAAATACTTCGATTGTTACAAATGATGTCAGAGGAGAATAGAGATGGTTTGGTAATGCGGAGAGAAAAGGGGAAAATTACTTGATAAAACGAAAAGAAACATATAAAGGTCCGAAAATGGTGCAATATTTACAAAAGAACTGAAAATGGACAACGAGGAATGTTGTAAATAACAGACGAAGACACAATCTCATCCTCTTTACCGGGAGATTTTCTTCTCTTGACATGCATTTTGTAAACAAACCAAACAAGGGAGAGAAACCTAGCATTTAGGATTCAGCTTTTCATCTTTATAAACACGGGAAGCTACACTTTTAGGCATCCACGGTGTGTGTTAAAATCACGTCCATTAGCAAACTCGCGGCGGAAGAAACGAAATAGTCTGACAACATCACATTTCAGAATACACAAAATATAAACTGAGTGGAAAAATGTGGACGGAGGAACACCATAAAAGAGAAGCTAGTCTACGACGTTAGTCCAGACTAAAAGTCAACTGAAAGTGGTTTGGCAGTAGTATAACAAATGCAGATGTTTTTATCCATAGTGGTTTCGTATTAGTATAACACTACAGATTTGTTTTTTCTCATGTAATTACTCTGAGTTTTTTGGAAGTATTTAGTATCATTAATGGATGAACATACAAACAAGACACGTTAATTCGTTATGGAAATTGGTTCTATCGATGCTAAAAATAGTTTTTAACAAAAGGCATTCATATCAACTAATCATTGTTTAGACTTATGTAAAAAAAAAATGGCCGAGTATTCTTTCCTCCTATATCATAAGTAACTTCTTCTATCCTGACATTAACATAAACCTAATCTAAAATAATAATCACTATCTATAGGTAAACAGTATCGACAAACAGAATGAATAACATTTTCAATAAACGAATAATTAAATTATTTCCATCCAATTCGAAATTCAAATGAACCAAAAGATCAGAGACGAAGAGAAGGCATTGGTATTTCTTAAATTCTGACATTAACAAAAAAAGTAAAATAACAATCTATAGGTAAACAGTAACGACACACAAAACAAATAACATTTTCAATAAACGAATAATTAAATTACTTCCCTCCAAGATCAGAGCCGAAAAAAAAGGGTCATGGGTATTTTCTGCATCAATTGACGCACAATGGCCCTAGTGGAAGGACACGACCTCCTTATTTCCAGCCTGATTGGACCCACACGAAGATGACTCATGATTCCTTAAGAACAATGACACTGCACAAGACGATCAGGGAACCCAGGAAGAAGGAAGAAGTTGGATGAATTTCATACAAGACTTACATACAGGAGTTAGAGATGTACAAAGGGCATTCAAATATATCTTACACGACATGAAGGGCATCAGTATATTTGTATTAGTTGATCATTCTTCGGTTAGAAGTCGTTTTAATAACTAATGGTGGTCTAAGACAGCTCTGAAGACGGCAAGTTATCATCAGGTAAGCCTTAACGAAGAAACGGAGCAATTGATAGACAGCTCCGATGACAGCAATGAATGAAACGGAGCAATCACTAATGACAGCTCCGCCGAAGACAGCAATGAAAGAAACGGAACAATTAATAAAGACAGCTCCGACGAACACAGCGATGAAAGAAACGGAACAAGTAATAAAGAAAGCTCCGAGGACAGCAATGAAAGAAACGGAGCAACTAATAAAGAAAGCTCCGAAGACAGAATGAAAGGAACGAAACTATTAATCAAGACAGCTCCGAGGACAGCATTGAAAGGAACGGAACAATTAATAATGACAGCTCCCAAGACAGCAATGAAAAGAACGAAACAATTAATAAAGACAGCTCCGAAGACAGCATTGAAAGGAACGGAACAATTAATAAAGACAGCTCCGAAGATAGCATTGAAAGGAACGGAACAATTAATAAAGACCACCGAAGACAGCAATGAAAGAAACCGAGTAACTAATAAAGACAGCTCCGAAGACAGCATTGAAAGGAACGGAACAATTGATAAAGACAGCTCCGAAGATAGCATTGAAAGGAACGGAACAATTAATAAAGACCACCGAAGACAGCAATGAAAGAAACCGAGTAACTAATAAAGACAGCTCCGAAGACAGCATTGAAAGGAACGGAACAATTAATAAAGACAGCTCCGAAGATAGCATTGAAAGGAACGGAACAATTAATAAAGACCACCGAAGACAGCAATGAAAGAAACGGCGTAATTAATAAAGACAGCTCCGAAGACAGTAATGAAAAGAACGAAACAATTAATAAAGACAACTTCGAAGACAGCAATGAAAGGAACGGAGCAATAAATGGCACAGATAGGAGGAATCAAATATAAAATTGAAATTTATAACAATGCTGAATCTTGCCCATAAAATAAAAAAATAAACGCTGAAATACCATATTATTTAAGAGTAGCAGTAACTAGAATAATTCAGTCCATAGGTAAATTATACTTTTCACGTCATAATAAAGTCTGTGTTTTATTTTAGGTAGTTCAGTTTTGAATACAGAACTAATGAATGCATTCTAATTCGAGCTAGTCATTGGAAAGGGATAATCGGCTTGAATCGTGAGTGGCCTTTATAAAATTCGGGAGAGAGAGAGAGAGAGAGAGAGAGAGAGAGAGAGAGAGAGAGAGAGAGAGTTAAAAAACAATATTTAATATGTACACAGAATTGATGTAAGTTTTAAATATATATATATATATATATATATATATATATATATATATATATAAATACATATATATGTATATATATAAATATATATATATATATATATATATATATATATATATATCTAAGCTTATATATACCGTATATATATACACCATACGCACATGCTGTATATATACTTTATACAAATATTAATAAACTCACACACATACACACACACATATATATATATATATATATATATATATATATATATATATTTATATATATACATATATATATATATATATATATATATACCTATATATATATGTGTGTGTATCCATATGTATATAAATACATATATATACACATAAACATTTTACAGCATAAGATGATTCGATTTCGGCCTTCCGTCCACTAGTCAATGGGTAGCCTCTCCAGCTAAGGTCAAGATAAAGGACAGGAAGCATGAATCGCATTTTAAGAAACTTGCATATATATATATATATATATATATATATATATATATATATATATATATATACATACATATACATGTGTGCCCGTCCTTCTTATCAATATGTATAATAATTCATTTATTTGGGAATCATGATCCGTCAATTTTTAGCATGACAGACAGAACTGAAATTATTTCATATAGCAAAGCATAATAACATCCTAACCTAATAACCCGAGAAATTAAAATTAATGGAACGCAAAAGTGACTTAGAGAATCTTAAAGGAATTATAACAGATGACGTAACCTCAAAAGTTATGATAAAATCGGCATTATAATAATATAGAAACTGCGTGAGAGAGAGAGAGAGAGAGAGAGAGAGAGAGAGAGAGAGAGAGAGAGAGAGAGAGAGAGAGAGAGGAACCTCAAAAGTTATTAGAGTATCTAATCAAAAACTTCAGGAGGTTCAGCGCATGAGTTAAATGTTGAACCACTGGCTTATAGGAAAATGTGTGAAAGCAAATTAACCTGAGAAGAAACGGTACTCTGTAATCACGAAACGCAAGCTTAGCGCTGACTACTTTCTTATTTTTTTTTATAGACGGAAAAATTAATGGAAAACTGATAGCGGTGATAAGCTCTATCAAGGATTAATGTGGTTTCGGAACCAACGGAAAATCTATTGTGATTCAGCAAAATGAACAAAAGAAAAGAACTCCACCCCCCCCCCCCCCACGACATGACTGGAAACAATACTCATTGCATGGATGGGTAAGTTTCACAAGGATCTGATGCAACCGTTAAGAAATATAAAAGCAAATCAGACGCAAAGAGAGCCCCCAACTTCTCTCGGGTTAATTTCTACAGATATTTCATTTTATCAATATTATAATTCATATACAGCAGCTTTAGATATGAACTTTCTTCAGGTTCCACTCTGCGCTTGAGAGAATACATGAACATGCCCTACTAAATTGAAAAATGGATAATTAAGTAACAAAATTTATTGAATTTTGATACAAAATAATTCATACAGAGACAACTTTCACTTAACATATGTTGAAAAACGATTAAAATGCCGCTTTTAAAAATCGCATATTTTACGAAAACAGACTCAACATTACCATAAGAATTATATTTTTAGTAATGTACTTATCCTTTCTTCATAATCATCATCAGCATCTCCTCCAACGCCTATTGACGCCAGTCGTCTCTATCTTGAGATTTTAATGAAATACTTCTTCACTCATCATCTCGAAATTCAAGCTTCTTAGTTCTCAGCTATGTAGGCCTGGGTTTTCCAACTCTTCCAGTGCCTTGTGGAGCCCAGTTAAACACGAAAAAGTATACGCAACTATTTTAAAGAAGAACATATGTAAATTATACCATAAATTAGTATTGTTAAACATTATATCAAAACAGATCAACAACAACAAAAAACATGATATAGGATGTCCCAGGTAAGACTGGTCAAGCCAAAGTTGCATTCGAAAGTCAGTGTCCTTGTCTGCGGTTGAATCCGTGATCTGGAGATATATCCGAGACGCTGAAAGTTGCAAGGTGAAATATCGAGACCACGAAACACATTTCCCAGAACGTGCAAAAAGTTGTGAAATTTCAGAAAATCTCGAGAGATGCTCCACGTGGCAGAATTAATTTTCTTCAGGCCAATTATATGTTTCAAAAATGAGCAAAATGTTGCTGGCGGAGCCATAGATAACCACTCTGGACTACTAAAAATCTATGATCACTGACAGTATTTTCCCAAATTTATTAATTTCAAACCAAATATTTTTTTCTCATATGTTCTGTTGATCTTTCTTTCTGAAGCAAAATTAATGGCTCCATTTATATCAACGTCTCCAGCAACTAAAGAGTCCGCAAGAGGTGATAAAATCATTGACAGTACTGATCGTTATTCAAGACGGTCATGAAAATGGGAAAGAATTTGTAAAATTTATGCTACTGTTTAAAATTTACCGTAAAAAACGGTAAAAATCTTGGAATAAATATTGCTAGGCATTTACCGTTTTATAAAACGGATATATTGACGTAAAGGAGTGATATTACGGTTACCAACCTGTTTAAGATAACAAAATAGGGTAAAAATTACGGTCGCCTATGGCCCTATATCATACTGAAATACGGCCGAGAACTGTATTTGTTTAAGGAGAATTTCCGATTTAAATTGTAGTTGTATGTCAAAGCAAACCAATTCAAAGAATGGGAACATGACGCTATAGTAATAAAATTGCGATGTCAAAGAGGCAATAAAGTTAGTACATGGAAATGATAGGTAATCCTATTGATAATGGTCACCGAGAAAAAAAAATAAAGGCAAGGGAAAAAAAAACGCGTTCTGACTAATGCAGGACACAAATTTGCCATAATAGTGTACATTTTCTTATATGCTATTATATAAAAATATTCATTATTCATAATAAAGAAGGGTGAAATAGATGATGACTGGAGAATTAAAACCTCAAGATAGAGACGACTGGCGAAATCTAACCGAGGCCTGTTGCGTCAATAGGTTTAGGAGTAGATGATGATGATGATGATGATGATGAATCTACAGTAGAACGGTGTCTCTATCTCCTACCATAATAACAATGACAGCGACAATACATAATAATAATAATAATAATAATAATAATAATAATAATAATAATAATAATAATAATAATAATAATAATAATATTGAAGATTTTATGAATGCAGTACATCGATAGATTTCCGAAATGCTGTACCTGATGTCATTAATTATAAGAACATATTAGGCACGAAACTCTTCAATAAATTGAGTAAGGCTGTCTTCAAATTTTGGTATTAGTTCCTTAATAAAAAACGTAATTAGAAATAAATTATTCATACTCAAATGAAAGTCGTTAGCATGATAAATTGAAGTACAAAAATTGCCAAAAAAATAAAAATCCATCAATAAATAAATAAATAAAATCTATGACAAGTGAAAATAACATGAAATTTTCCTGGGCCGTCAGTCACCCTATTGCCACGCTCTTTCTCCCCAATGATAAACTACATCGGAAAAAAATAGAAATTTTATATAAAAACTTGATTGGAATGAAATTTCATTACAGTAAGCACGCAACACATTGCTATATCCCATTATTTATGCAATTTCTCATCGCATACTCTCTCTCTCTCTCTCTCTCTCTCTCTCTCCTCTCTCTCTCTCTCTCTCTCTCTCTCTCAACAAGCACCGTAAATGCAAGAGAGGCTTCATACTTAAATAAATGAAGTGATCGATGTTATCGTAATTTCTTACATAGGGTATTTTTTTATCTCAAAATTATTCGTATGTGAAACGGCCTCTTGGTGATACGCCAAACACA
>NC_090726.1:185724268-185731768 GCF_036898095.1 Palaemon carinicauda
CTGCCTGTACTGATGCGTCACGGGTTACCAAAACGCTGGGTATACCTAAACCGTGGTTATAGGCATGGTCTAGGAATACTTGATTAACATTCGTCTCAGTAATAAGGCCACAACTTAAGTGTTTTTATGCATGTGAAAAAAATCTAGCATGAAACATACAGTTTTTTTTTCTTCGTTGCATACGACACGTGGTTAAACTGAAACTTTTTTATTTTAATAGAAAAAAACCTTAACCGTATGACTTTCAAGGTGATGAATTTTGACATTTTATATATATTCTTTCAAATAGGGAACAGTCTTCAGAAATAATGGAGTAGTGTGGTTTAAATCAAATAAAATCCTTATTATGGTATACATAATCAGACAAAAAAAAAAAAAAAAAAAAAAAAAAAAAAAAAAAAAAAAAAAAAAGATATTAGCATTATTCACACTAGATATAACTGATAACTTTGATATGCTGTGTAATACTTTAATCGAAATTTTAATCTTATGGGAAGCAGGCAGTCTTTCAATTGCCATTTAGCAATAAAAGAATCACCAGTAAGGGCAAGCCATTAGGGCGATTCCGTATTTATTCCTTCAATACTAGATAAACTCAAGATAGTGACATAAGATGGCCTAGGCAAAATTCTTAATAAACATCAGATTGACAATCGATTTAACATGCCCGTGTATTGACCCATATATAAACGTTATACATATACATTATATATGGTTTTTACTGGCGTATTAGCAATATATATATATATATATACATATATATATATATATAAATATATATATACATATATATATATATATATATATATATATGTGTGTATTATATATACATATATATATATTGCTAATACGCCAGTAAAAACCATATATAATGTATATGTATATATATATATATATATATATATATGTATATATATATATATATATATATATATGTGTATATATATATATATGTGTGTGTGTGTGTATTTTATATCTATTTTATTTATACATTATTTATATTAATGATCCATCGCTGAAACATGAGATGTTTATGGATACTAATGAGCTGGATGAAGGATCAGATATCAGAGATTTTGACCTAACGATTTTGTATAGTCATACCTTGCCCTTGAAGAGGTTTGACTATACAAAAGCGTTAGGTCAAAATCTCGTATTTCCTATCCTTCATCCAATTCAGTAACAACCATAAACATCGCATGTTTCAGCGATAGATTATCAAAATATATATATATATATATATATATATATATATACTTATATATATACACACATATATATATATATATTTATATACAGTATATATACATATATATATGTATATATATAAATATATATATATATATATATATATATATCTATATATATACATATATATAAAAATAAATGTATCTGTATATACATAAATATATATATAGGTATATCTATATATTTATGAATATAAATATAAATATATATATATATATATATATATATATATATATATATATATATATATATATATACATATATATAAGTATATATATGTCTAAACAACTCAGGTAAACAGGTAAACACGCCGGCCACCATGCTCTCACACGGCAAATTCCTGGTATGACGTCACGGCTGGCTGACTAAATTTGGCTGCGGAGCGCCAACTTTAAGGACTTCCAACTGCCGCATGGAGCTGATGAGACCGCGGGCAATGGGTGGGTCTTGAATCACACACAAAACCCGACATATTGACATATGATGAACCTGATTGCTGATATTACTGCAAAAAAAAAAAAAATAAATAAATAAATAAATAAATAAATAAAAAAAATCATCATCATACTCTTCACCGTCATCAAACCATTGTGAAAACCTGAATCTGTCAGGCAAGAGGTACAAAACCGGCTACAGATAACAAGTCTCTGGTTTCCCTTCATCCCTGAACCAATTTGCTGATACCTCCACTTTTGCACACACAAATCTACGAAAATCGTATTATCCTTTTATTCACAAAACAGGTCGTGTGTGGGGTCGGGAGACCTGGAACGTGTGATTTTCCTGACGAAGTCCTTGCCGGTAAAGCAACTTCATGGGCATACCTCCATGTCTGTGTCGAGAACTTGGGGAAAATCATATTATCCATTTATTCACAAAATAGCTCATGCGTGGGGTCGGGGGCCTGGAACGTGTGATTTTCCTGGAGAAGTCTTTACTGGTAAGGCAACTTCGTGGCCATACCTCCATTTCTGTGTCGAGAACTCGGCCAAAATCATATTATCTATTTATTCACAAAATAGATCATGTATGAGGTCGAGAAATTGAACATCTGATTTTCCTGGAGAGGTCTTTGTCAGTAAAGCAAATTCATGGACATACCTCCATGTCTGTGTTGAGAACTCAGCGAAAATCATATTATCCATTTATTCACAAAACAACTCAAGTGTAGCATTGGGAAACCTGAAACATGTGATTTTCCTGGCGAAGTCTTCGCCGGTAAGACAACGCCATGGGCTTACCTCCATTTGTGCTCAGAATTACGCGAAAATCATGCTATCCAATCATTCACAAGACAACTCAAATGTCGGGTCGGGAAACCTGAACCATGTGATTTTCCTGGCGGTCTTTACCGGTGAAACAAAGTCATGCGTCTAATAGGCTTTATCGGCAGGTCTGGAACGATGCAATTTTAGCTGCTATACTCTTAGGCTGAAGTGGAAGCGAATGCCTGGCGGAAAAGCAGCTAATAGCGAGCGATAATTTATACTATTCAGCGCCGGTATGCGCCTCCGAAAGGTAGACGCGGTTCATTGCGAAATTCCTACGGCGTAATATTCATATTATTAGGGTCGTATCCCTATATAATTTCAAAAGTTCATGTTTCATTTGAAAAGATTGAGCTAATAATTTATCAGTTTAGGCCCTAGCAAAAAATATCTAACATGATTTCCCGATACATTCGACTTGCGGGGAAATCGTCCCTGTGTGAATAATATTCCAATTTTTGTTAACAATGAAATACAACAAAAGAAATATTAACAAAAGTATGAATAATAATTAATATAATTATTATTTTCATTGTTGTTTCTACTAATAACATTGTAATTTTAGCTGTTTATCTTATTATCTTTACTTGAACTTGCACAATAATTTGTGTAAGAGCAACGCTAAACTGGATGAATATATTATATTGCAATATATTACCAACTTTGCTACATTAAATCTAGTTCAAGATGAAATATAATATAGAACATGTAAAAGACAGATTTACCTTAAACTTATGATTTGTAAAAGAATACCAAATGAAAATCCAGGTGTACAATTAAGAACGAAGTACATTTTACAATGCTGAAGAAAAACTTTTTAATAACAAAAATGTTCTTAAAAAGTGCTCAATTATGTGCAAGGCTTGCCATGTAGCAACTATTTCTTGTTATTAGTACATATAACGGGAAATTTAGTTCTAAACACCATGCAAATGTTCATCAGATTACTATTATTATTATTATTATTATTATTATTATTATTATTATTATTATTATTATTAATTACTAAGCTACAACCTTAGTTGGAAAAGCAGGATGCTATAAGGCCAGAGGCTCCAACAGGAAAATAGCCCAGTGAAGGGAAGGAAACAAGGAAAAAATTAAATATTTTAAGAAGAGTAATAACACTAAAACAAATATCTCATATATTAACTATAAAAAATTATAATAATGCACGAGGAAGAGAAATAAGATAGAATAGCGTGCCCGAGTACATCCTCAAGCAAGAGAACTCTACCCCAAGACAGTGGAAGACCATGGTACAGAGGTTATGGCACTACCAATGACTAGAGAACAATGGTTTGATTTTGGCGTGTCCTTAATTTAAGCTTGTGTAAAATTTATCTACGCCGAATCTCTTATGTATTGCAAGACATATCCAGAATCAGAACTCGTGATTCTTCAGGTCAAAAGACGTTGGCCGGCTATAAGCGCAAAATCTAAATAATCTGCAAAAAAAAAAACTTTATAAGAACATGAATTCATAATAATATAGAAATAATAAATAAATCATAAAATCAATTCATATTCATTAAATCCCTTGAAGGGGATTTTCTACGTAACTTACAAACCAATAAAATATTGATTATAAATTATAAATGTCCATTACCGTATAAAATGCTATCCCCATATATATATATATATATATATATATATATATATATATATATATATATATATATATATATTAAAAAACCTGCTTGTGAAAGTTAATCACATATAAATAAAAGAAGCTGATTTTACTTCTGATACTGACAATATTTATAACTACTTTGACAAAATCTGGGGCTCACTTCAAGCATTATGAAAAAAAATGCACGTTCTGGCGAAACTTCCAAGATACCAGTATCGCAAAAAGTGGCACATCCTACTTCAGCCACTCCGTCCACTTTGGCATCAGCAAAAATAAGAAAATTGGGAACTTGTTTCCAGATCATCTACATGATTTTATGATGTAAGCAGAGTCCAGTGGGGAAAAAACATACCAAAAACCTTGACTATGGACGAGAACTTACTCAACAAAAGTGATATGAAGACAGCCCTTGACCAATGGGACAGAAAAAACAAACCCGGGGGGGGGGGGGATGATATAAAAAGGGGATACCCATCAACAAAGTTCAAGTGAAGTTGTATACTTTAATCTAGCAACACTGATCAATGCTTTGGTTTAATCCCAGTTGCTCAGTCTTTTTTTTTCTTCGTAAGGAAAAACTAGCAAACAACAACCCAACCCAGACGAAGGACAGTTAGTAAAACCTGATTTCTGTACATATGCGTGGCAAAAGAAGCCACCAAAGACACAACATACAAATAATAAACAAATAAACAATGAAAAAACGATCACTTAAACGCCAACGCTATTTAGAAAATATGAAACCTGCATAAGAGCCATATAAAAAAAAATATACATTTAAATAGCTGTAAAGATATTTCAGAAAATATAATGTTAATAAATCAACGGGAAACGAATACAATCCAAATCAGGCAATAAAATTTGTTTAGAACCCTACAAATCCCTTCAACATAATGGCAAAATTCGATGAAACTGCGGGGAGTTACCTGTAAGCTAATTCGAGGGGAGGTTAATTCACTTTCGTTAAGCAATATTCCTAGAAATCAAGAAGCCAATGATACAGCCTGGATCTCGCAACCAACCATCAATGTTTTCTGTGCTTTTACTACGCGAGGGGGTCATTTCTCTGCGCCAAATACTCTAGAAAACGATTTACACTTCTCAGTTGTATTCTGGTTGAAATTCTGGCGCGCAAGAAGCTCAAAATAATGTTCAATGGTTTTGGCAATTCCTTTACGATTTCTATACATAAACCTCGGTAATTTAGATTATATATGGAAATAAATAAGGCAGCATATCTCTTGGTTTATTGCCAATTATTATGTAAATTCAGACAGATTATAAAGAAGAATATTCAGTACGAACGTCAAAGGGGTCACCTTTGCAGAATAAAAAAAAAAAAAAATCCTTTTAGAAGTTTCGTTCCATTTCCGAAAAACTCAGACACCCAGCCAGCTATCAAATGAATAAATATAAAGAATAACCAGGAAAGAAAAATGTATAGAGAAACAGATGAAATTTAAATGCCTCCATCCTTAAATATACAATATCAAATTTCTATTGGCATTGCAACAGATTAAGGTGGGAATAAATATCTTGAAGGGCAAACAAAATCCGAGCATTTTCTAATTTCTTTTTGCTCTATCTTGCTAAGGTATTAAGATTTCAGAATGGAGATGTAGCAATAGCCCGTAAAGAAACCAGATTCTATCTCTGCAAACACATAAAACTTTGCGATCCTCGCTGAACTCAACGACACGACTTGATAGAAGACACAGAGGTGCCCATAGATGTCTTGAAAAAAATGTCTCACTTTTTTCTCCATTACTGCATTTAAAAGTTTATAGGCCGCTCATGAATGGCAGCGGCAAGGGACAGTGACATTGCCCTATGAAGCAGGACAATGCCCTAGAGACTGACCATATTACATATGATCAGCGCCCAAGCCCCTCTCCACCCAAGCTGGAAACAAGGAGGGCCAGGCAATGGCTGCTGATGACTCAGCAGATAAACCTATAGGCTCCCCCAAACCCCCCATCCTTAGCTCACAAGGATGTTGAGGTAGCAGTGACCAAAGGATGTAACAAATTTGACCGGGACTCGAACCCCAGTCTGGCAATCATCAGGCAAGGACGCTACCACCAGGCCACCGCAACCGTAAGCATTTCTTTTACTTTTACGATGCAATTCTTTCTTTTAAATCTCACCCGTTCCTCGAAGTACTGAGTTGAAATCCTACTGAAAATGAGATGTCAGGCAGTAAGGAGTACGAAGACATATTAACTAGTCTTGAGGTGAGTTTCTTGAAACCTTATACGATATCCTTCAGCGCTAATCAGTCACTGTTCAACTGACAGCCCTGGCAAGACACTACATCACAGGTTGCAGTGCGATTTCAAAGACCTTTAGACTTTATTTTAGTATAATGTTAAAATAATCATATATAAGAATATAATGATATAACTGATGGGAAAATTTATGTTCTACAATTAATTCTCCAGATAATATAATTTCGCCGTGCTATTATAGAATAAATGGAATAAATGTCCCTGGAATCTTCCTATTTAATTAATTAATGTCTAATTTGCATTGTGGCATAAATTGTCTTCTGTAGAAACTCAAGCAAGTTTTTCTTGTTTGTTAACCTACTAGAAAAAACAAATCGTAATATAAAATGAGGAAAATTTATTTCTTATGCAATTCAGCGATACCAAGAACAAAGAACCTCAAATAGTCGCCCACAAGGAACTCACTCGGTACCAAAGATCAGTGTTACCACTTGAAAAAACTAAAGGCTTCAATGCACAAGACAATTGAACTGTCTCGCAGTTAACGGCCACTGACGTAGAGCCTTTCTTATGACCAATGCCCCAGCAGGCGTCTTGCTGAAGGCGCGTTCCTTAAAATAAAAAGACCTTTTAATAATGCAGTCTTTGGATTGACGATAACTCCGGTGATGCCACTGGGTCTTGTACAAACTCATAAAGCGTAAGGTAATGATTAACCATTAGTAGAAATGGATACTAATACTACAGAGAAATACTATACACTGTCAGAAAAAAACCGTAATCTTAATCGGAAATTCTCCGTAAAAATATACTGTTCCCAACCGTATTTCAGTAAAATACAGGCAACCGTAATATTACCTTACTTAGATATTATATTTCACGGGTTGGTGACCGTAATATCACTCATTTACGTCAATATATCCGTTTTTAAAACGGTAAAAATCCTGGAATAAATGTTGCCAGGAATTTACCGTTCTTTATCATGCAAATTTTTAACAATGTATATTAATTATAAGCGTCTTCCCCTTCCGAAAAACCTTCGTGAAATAATGCCGCAATTTGACAAAACAAACCAATAAATAAAAGAGATGAAAATTAAAAAATTGGAAATACTAGCGAGATA
>NC_090726.1:185734268-185764006 GCF_036898095.1 Palaemon carinicauda
TGCGCAGAAAGGTTATTCTCACGTAAAGGCCATCGTACGCATACAAGTCTGCGCATGCGCAAAATCGTACGTACTTCCAACGCGCCCCGAGCATTCACATGCAAAATCGAAGCCGCATCTAGGTTTTCCTACCTTACCTATACTCTTCTGGCTTTCTCCTCCTTCTCCGTGTCCTCAGTTTTCTTCGCCCGTTAAAAAAGAAAAAGAAAATGGAGAATAAAAATGGAAAATAAAACTGCGGCAATGTCCCATCTTACGTAGGAACTTTTCCAGTGGTGACAGAAATAAGATCCGGCACGAGGAGGAAAAATTGGAGGAAAAAATCTAAAAAAAGGGGGTTCTCGACTTGCGAGATAATTCCACTAACACACTCCCATTCTATTTCCATAATAGGTTTTTGATCGAAAATTGTTCAGGGGTTTAATTTTTACCGAGGAGGGGGGTGGGGGGGGGGGGATGAGTAAGCCCAGGGAGAGACGCGGGGGGGGGGGGAAGGAATTGGGGGGGTTATAGTAAGCCCAGGGAGAGATGCGGGGGGGGGGGGGGAAGGAATTGGGGGGGTTATAGTAAGCCCAGGGAGAGATACTTAGGAACAGGGGGGGGGGGGGGGTGACGTAAAATTCTTTCATTTCTTTGACGATCTTCTTTGGAGCTGATACAGGTTCTGGCAATGTCAATAATAACAATAACATTAATGGCGTTGATAATAAAAAAAAAAGTAATTAATAGACCAATAACAATTGTCATAACAAACATAATTATTTTTCATGATCATCATTATTGATAACAATTCGCAAGCAAAAAGAAGCCAAACAAACGTTGGAAAACATTTAATGAATAACAACATCTTAAAACATCACCTGAGATCAAATCAAAACGAACAACACCAAACGTGATGAAAACATGCGAACGGAAAAGGTAAAAATGGCACCAATGCAATGTATGCAAACTACACTAATTACATTTAAGCACAAATTGTTACTTTAATACAATCACGTAACCCCCACAACATCAGACAATCTTCAATTCTTCACCTCCCCCCGTTAACAATCATTCTCCAACCCACCCCCCCTTTACGGGAGGATAATCGATAACCACGTAAATAACCATGAAACTGAATGCCCTAACCTCAAAGATTCGACTAGCTCCGCCCCCTCCCTCACTCTTCCAACCAGGAAAACTCGGGTATGACCCAACCCCCACTTACCATTCGGTGACCTGTGTCCTTAACCCCCCCCCCCCCCCAACCTCACACAGGGGAGGTGGGCAGTAGTGCCGAAAGCTATATGCAAATGAATGCGCTCGGATAGCGTCCAGTGTCAATCCCCAAATACTAACACACGCCCTCCCCTCCTTAACCCCCCCCCCCCCCACCTGGTGGTCTCCCCTTTTACCTGGAAGGATGGGCCAACTAGATAAGTATGGAAGAAGCAAGGTGATAGAGTAGAACTAGTCACCGAGAAGGTAGAAGACTGGTCTGAAATGAATAATTAAAACAAATCAAACTTTATCTCTCCCTGCAAATATGGTTTAGCATCCGAGCTCTAATGGCTACATGATCTTAATTTAGTTGTTATTTTCTCGAATGAGCAACAAGGTGATTGCCGCCTGGAAGAAGGTGGGGGGGGGGAGCGGGGAGCCTGGAACTGGATTCGGTGGCCTGCCAGACTACGGCAATCACGGGGCGTTGTTATTGCTCTTCTTCTTGTGCAATTGTAATGGTCATCTCAACACTATCGGATCACGATGCTTGTCAGGGGCACAAACTTACTTTTCTTAGGTGGTAACTAGTTTTACAATAATGCAAGCTTACTTTTACATAAAAAAATACTGAATATACGTTATATATGAGAGAGAGAGAGAGAGAGAGAGAGAGAGAGAGAGAGAGAGAGAGAGAACTTTTACAAAATTAAAAAGCACATTTTAAAAAATGTAAGTCAACCCATGTGTTGAATAAAAGATCGTAAAAAAATATCTTGTGAATAACATTGTGTGGAATCTGAACATCTAAATACATTGTCATGAGATATATACACACATATATATTTATATATATATTATATATATATATATATATATATATATATATATATACTTTATATATAAGTATATATTTATATATATATATATATATAATATATATATATATATTTCTTTATATATAAGTATATATTTATCAAAAGTTTATATATATATATATATATATATATATATATATATATATATATATATATATATATATATATATATACTGTATATAGATAGATATGAGATCATGTAAGTGTGCGCATGCGTCTGGGTTTGCGTGTGTCAAGGCGCACGCACATTAATTCAAATAAATATGGACACACTTATGTGCAATTGTGCGTGCGCAGGCAAGATATGGAGGAGGAGGAGAAGAAGAAGAAGAAGACGAAGAGAGAGAGAGAGAGAGAGAGAGAGAGAGAGAGAGAGAGAGGAGAGAGAGAGAGAGAGAGAGAGAGAGAGAGAGAGGAGGGGGGGGGGATTCCCAGCGCAATGAAAAACGGAAGACTGATTAAACTTGTGTTACAGACAATGAAAATTACACATATGTAATACGGAAGTGAAAATATCCTATACCTTCGTCCATCTCAATTGCAAAGGAGCTCTACGGGGAACTCGGTTTTTAAGATTGGCATGTTTTTGTCACATTTCAACCGTGGGGAGAAAGAATGTAATCCAAATTCACTGGGCAAAGTGAAACTGAAGACCAGGGTAACTGTTACACCATGCATTCTTTACTTGCGTCGATGTGCAGGAAAAAAAATGTATAGTTTATTAACGCATGTAGGACGTTATTGAAGAAATGGTGAACTATACATTTCTAAATATCAAAACATTTACACCGACTTTTTTCTTGGTGAATGAGAAATGTACCTTGGACTTAGATTGTTTATTCGTGAATGCCAACGGTTTGTTGTTACGTCACATTGAGAGAGAGAGAGAGAGAGAGAGAGAGAGAGAGAGAGAGAGAGAATGTGTGTAGGTTCTTAGATCTTTAATAAAACATTGATATCCACTAAAAAAATTAATTTAAGTTTTCTCTATTCATTTGCAAATGTTTTATGAGGTTCCAATGCCTATGACCATGTACTTAATCTATAATCAACTGACTATATTATGACATGAATGAAATACTAATGATAAATTAACTTAATTAATAAGCTAGTTGGAACATTTATTACATGATTTTGTAACTCAAATACTCTACAGTTCATTCCCTGAACATTGTTAATTGCAATTTATAAAAAATAATGCGTAATGCTTCAATTGCAAAAGACAGTGTGACTTGACCCTTTTTTATGAACAATATTTTATTATTATTACTATTAGTCTACTTTGTGAGAGAGAGAGAGAGAGAGAGAGAGAGAGAGAGAGAGAGAGAGAGAGAGAGAGAGAGAGAGAGAGAGAGAGAGAGAGAGAGAGCAGCAATCTTCCTCAATATTAACCTTGAAGAATTTATCTTCGTTATAAAAAACAACCTCTACAAGCTGTATAGAAAAAAAAACAAGGCTGACCATACTGCGTTCGAGCAAAGATCTTTATATCAACAAAGACTAAAAAACTTACCCTTCAAGACATCAGAAAGGGGAAAAAACTGGTTTAACATAAATCGAATAAAAAACTGATGTCTTCGCATTTACGTTTGATATCTTACAGACACAGCCAAAACTAATCACGACAACAAGCAAAGACAATAAAAAAAAGGAGTACTAATAAGAGAAAATACAAGCTCACCAAGATACAATCTATACTAGTTTGCTTAACTTGTTATTCAGCTAGCTTGCATAGCAAGCAAACTAGTTCTAGAGGTCTAGCTTTCAAGCACACTTTACAACATCAAGCTTCACCTAGCAACAGTGTCACAATTAACCTGTTATAGAACGGGTTCATAAATCTAAAATAATGCTTGTTAATTAACCCGCCGAAGGATCGGTTCCAGAATAGAGGACCTGGTGATAAAAACAGTGACATTTAACCTGATTAAACCCAAATCTCAAAAACTAACCTGACGAACAACAGAGGAACTGGCGATTGACAAGCATGCCCACCTCGAAGTAGCGAGACCCAACATCACGATTTGACTTATCATTTCCACCATTATCGCCGTCACAACAAATCGTGAACAGAGATCATCACCTGGGGCTCGTTGTTTACATCAGCCTCATCATCATTCATGACAAGGGGCTGATCTCCGAGTGCGTGTATCCAGTGAGGCGTTGAGATACAGCAGCAGAATCGGTAGGAATCATTCCGCATAAAACTTCTTTTTTTAAGGAACACTTAGTGACTGGAATCACATGTAAGTTCTTAGTTGATTTCTCATAGGATTTATCTTTAAGAGAACGCAATACAAAACGAGGAACGGGATTGAAAGACACGGTTTCTTATTTTTTTTTTTAAATCTTACAAGACTTTTTGACTACCACGTTTATTTTCTAGGAAAAGTCAAGTCTAATGTACGAAATATATGAAATCCTTCGGTATGAGTCAGCTTTACCTAATTATTCCAAATGATTCGGTTATTTCCCTTCACTCTTAAACACTCGTGCGGAACGTAAACTCGAAAATAGTTCTAATTATAAATGGAATTCGATTTGTATCCCAGCTATGATTAACCGTCTTAATAAGTTTCTTCAAACGCACAAACAGTTTATAATAATTCAGTTCGTTATTTCCTTCAAATTCAAACACTTGCGATTGAATTCCACCGTCTGATAGGTAATGTTTATCATAAATTCAGTTTCCCAAAAAACCTCTCTTCCAATAAATGTTTTCCTTCGACGGGAGAAATGCCTTTCGCATATGCAACCTCTTTACAAAAACACTACTAAGACACTGCTAAGACGTCGAAGCCTACAGCGCCTCTTGTCAATACTAACATCTCGTCGGCGCAACAGAAGGACTCAGACTAAGTCGGGTTGGAGGAGAAGGTCCCGTGGAAAAGAAAACTTTCACAGACACCATCACCCCACGACCATCCCGCTGCATTTTGGGACGGCCGCCGTTGCGAAACAGGTCATCATATCTAAGCTTGCATAGGATGGGGGTTAGGGGAGACACAGGACCAGGGACAAGGAGGCCAAAATCCAGAAAAAAAGGAGAAAGAAAAAAGTTGAGTTAGAAGAAGGCGTCACTAAGTAACAAAAAGGAGAGGTCAGCAGAGACTGTCACACATTGGCCCTTATTAAGGAAGGTGTGCGGAGGAAGGAGCGGAACGGCCTAGTGATTATGTCTCAGCAGGAGCTTGGAAGAAGAAGAGGAGAAGCAGCAGCAGCAGTAAGAGCAGGGGAGGGGAGTAGTAGGAGGAGGAAGGGGAACGGATGGCGATGGTTGTGCAGTCGGCGGCACTACTTAGACGGGAGCCAGGGACACCACGGTGCCACGACTGTATTCTTTCAGCCCTACTTCAAGAGTGCCTGAGATCTGCTTGCGTGTTGATCGTGATCCCGAGCAGCCTTTACCGTCTGCTTGGATTCGCTGGTGGGGAGATCCGGAGGGAAAAGGAGAGAGAGAGAGTCAAGCTGCACGCGCGTGTGTGGCCGTGTGGTATGGCCTCACTCATATGCAACTCTCATGTGCACCTGCGGTCACCTCCTGCACACACCGCGGACTGACGCTCATGTTTGCTGCGCCGCTCGCCCAGACCCACTGTAAAGACTGACGAAAAAACTCGGCGAGTGGGACGAACCCATAAAAAACGCACGTACAAAAAACGCGCGCGGACTTGCGTTGCGCGGATGGTGCTGCCATCTAGCGGGCACCGGGAATACTACGGCGTTGCCAGACGCTCGCTCAACGAAAGAAGAATCTCTCTCTCTCTCTCTCTCTCTCTCTCTCTCTCTCTCTCTCAACATAAAATTCCTTGGAGTTTTTCTCAGGGGAGCGAGGTGCTGTCATTACAGATGAAACACGAATAGCAAATCAAAAATGCCGTTACCATATGACAATACAAAGCTTTCTATAAAAGGTGAACGCGGGTCTAATACAATATTTAATATACATCTATAAAGCATCAAGGAACAATAGATTCGTCAATACGGGCAAGTTAGTTCAAGAGTGTCGGAGACACAGAGATCTAAAGTATTTCTTCTTTTATGATACGAGTGCATGTCGAAAACTGGTCTCTCTCTCTCTCTCTCTCTCTCTCTCTCTCTCTCTCTCTCTCTCTCCATAATTCCCTTATTATCATCCGCATCATCATAAAGTTTCAACAAACGACAGGAGAGCAAAAAGTTGGATATCATATAGATGTTTCTCCAAGCAGTAACTAGTGTATGCATGTATGTGTGTTTGCCTGCACGCGCGCGCCCGCATTTGTATGTGTACGTCAGCAAGAGGAGGAAGGTATATTCTCTCTCTCTCTCTCTCTCTCTCTCTCTCTCTCCTCTCTCTCTCCCTCTCTCTCTCTCTCTCTCTCTCTCTTACGGAAAAGAACGCGATCAAATGTTTTCAAAACGCGAACGAGGAATATGAACATAAAATAAGATGAATACTTCAATGTCCCAAAAAAGACCTCAAACTCTTAATAAAACGTAAAACATTAGGATATCCATTTATCACTGCATTCCCCCTCCCACACCCCCTCCCCGACCAGACCTCCCCCACCATGTCCCCTCAAGCCGTCTCCTATAACCCCCCTATCAAGCTAGTATTTTCCTCAAGATTTAATCAGATGCCATATACATTCGTTTGGAGGACCATACTGGGGTGCATTTCTTCATTTTGCAAAAATCCCGCTGAAATAATGTCTGAAACTTCCAATACTTGCGTTTTTGGAATGCCGCCGGAAGACCCAATTACATGAGGAAAAAGAGCATTGCCTCCAGGAAAAATTATAAAGTTGGGAAAAAGTTTGAGCGATATGCTCCGGAGAAGTGCAGTGCGCACGGTTATCAATAAACCTATTTTTACGGCATATCAAGAATCAATGGAATATGACAGTTTCAAAATACCCGCCGTAACGTTATGCGCTCTAAAATTTCCTTTTATATTTATGATAAGAATAAATGCGCACATAAAACATGCGTTATGTTCACAAGGGAGAAATTTTTATAGCCGAAAAATCGTTACTTCTCTCGGCGAGACTTGGCAACTCGTCCGAGACGGATCTGAGAAAACGGGAATTTAGAAGCGTAAGAAGGACTTCAAGATGTTAGGCCCCCTCCCCCCCTTAAAACCTCAGCAAGGTTCATTTTCATTATTTTAAATCGAACGGTCTAGGATTGACACTTGAATTCTTAAGCTCCAATAAAAAAAAAGCATACGCACACATGGACTTTTATATGTAAATTATGCTAATGAGGGTTCAGTTCCCAGCGGTTACCCTGGACGCAAGAAAAGCAAAGGGAAAGAAACATTGTAGATGACCCTTGAAATAATCTTATAAAATGATTGTTCTTCACCATCTGTGATGTCAAAGGTAACCACAAGGTGAGAATCTTATGTTGTTACCTTTCTATGTGAAGGATGCATTTTAATGTTATTGTTCTCAAAATACTTGATTTTAATGGTTCATTAATTCTGTTGTAGTTTATTTATTTCTTTAGTACCTTTCCTAACTGGACTATTTTTCCCTGTTTTTCCAGCTATGGTTGTGAGTTAGCTGGTAGTAGTAATAATAATAATAATGATAATAATAAAATCTATGCATTATAGATTAGTACTTTAAAACAAAGATTTTTCAAAGTAATCAAGTACATGAGAGAGAGAGAGAGAGAGAGAGAGAGAGAGAGAGAGAGAGAGAGAGAGAATGTACACAATTCCTTCAAGAAACATGAAAAAAATATAAAAGAAAATTGAAACCACAAAGAGTTTTTTTTATTTTATATGAACATGCTTATGAACATCTCAGCACTATCAGCAATCCTGCGTTGAATGAATATGCTAAGCCTTCAAACATACATTTTTAATGTTTGAGTTAAAAACATATTTTTAAGAAATGCAATAAGTGGTAATGCATAGATCGACACATACACACACACACACACACACACATATATATATATATATATATATACACATGCATATGCACAGACATACTGTATATCTATCTATTTATCTATATATATATATATATATATATATATATATATATATAAAGTGCGTATGTGTATTTGTGCGTGGAGAAATATCATCAATGATTTAACACTTGTAACATAACATATCCATAAATATCGTCGTCTACTAATATCTAAACGAACAAAAATATATAATATTAGAAACTATAAAAATTATCAGTGAATTCATAAATATATCCCTTAACACAATCAGTATACAGTACTGCTATACCATCCTGACATATATTTCCCGGTAAGAAACATGTGTTGTGTAAAATCTGCAGGCCTGCAACCAGAGTTTATCAATGCAAAAGCAATGCACTAGAACGTCCATATATTGCATTTGTACCCAATATCTTTATTCAGGAATGCAAGTAAAGTTTGGTACAAGGTCTTATGGCTGCCTTTAAATTGCAAATTAATTAACTGAATGAATGAAACAAGATAGAATCGTCATTTATAATTCAATCTCATAAGATCATACAAATAATAGAGTAAATTATTAAGGAAAACTATCAAATGCACATGCACACAATTTAGTATACATACTCGCCTTTCAGTAATTGATTGAAGCATCTAACTGCGTACACTAACCAGACTATTCATTATTTACGATACAGGCTTTTAGATATCAGATGACTTAAAAAGTAGGCAACAGATATGGCCTCCATTTACTCTACAATCTTTTAATATCACGAATTTACTGACATGAATTCACCAGTCAATAAAAAAGCAAAGAAAAAAAAACAGACTCAAGTCTGCATTTCATGACTCAAGATATCCTGACAGTACCATCCTGCTCGTAATACTAGGTATGAAGTTCATTCTAATAGTCCTGAACTTTCCATCATGAGGCTCAATACTACACAGTATTCTATAAGTTTTATTCCAGCTGTGACTAAGTTGTGGAATGATCTTCCTAATCAGGTGGTTGAATCAGTGGAACTTCAAAAGTTCAAACTTGCAGCGAATGTTTTATGTTGAACAGGCTGACATAAGTCTCTCTTTATATAGTTTATTTGAGAAAATATTCTTTAATGTTTTTACTGTTATTGGAATATGTTATTTTAATTGTTCATTACCTCTCTTTTAATTAATTCATTTCCTTATTTCCTTTCATCTCAGAACTATTCCCCCCCCCCCCCCCCAAGTTGGAATAGCATCCTGCTTTTCCAACTAGGGTTGTAGACGATGATAATAATAATAATAATAATAATAATAATAATAATAATAATAATAATAATAATAATATCTCTAACGCTATGACCCCGACTGGCTTTCTCGTCTTGTCGGCTAAGAAGCGGCGCTGTTCACTTGCTACATTCGGGTCGCTTAACCAGTCCGACTGAGGTGAAGAGACGGGAATAACTTCAATAATAATACAATAGTTATAATCAATCTCACCAAAAATTCTGGACCCAATTCAGAGAATTGTTTGATTATTTCTGTATCATATAATTGGTCATTTAATACAGAGGTTTAAAAATCTAAAACTTCAACTAAGCTATTTTTAAGAACAAGCTTTAGATAAATATTGAAAAAAATAAATTGAGCAGATTCATAAACTTAAAAAGAAACGTGAAAATATAATCCTTTATACTAAAAAGTTTTCATATTATTAAAGAAATAAAAAAAAATATATATTCAGCGATGGTTTACATGAAGTAAGTTTTCCCTGTTGGAGCCCCTGGGCTTATAGCATCCTGCTTTTCCAACTAGAGTTATAGCTTAGCAAGTAATAATAATAATAATAATAATAATAATAATAATAATAATAATAATAATGACAGCCTAAATGGTCAGTAAATTATTTTCTCATATAGGGAGCGTCATGTTAAAATGCTATTCAACAGAACTGTTACTTTTCACTTCGAGTGAACAAGATAGAGGACCAACACATTAACATTTTATAGTCATAACTACCTAGAATAGTATTAAATTAGTAAAATTTTCTATAATAACTTATTACTTTTAACTTCGAGTGAACAAGATAGATGACCCACACCTTAACATATCATGGTCATCACTATCTAAAATAGTATCAAATTAGTGAAATCTTCTATAATAACCTGTTACTTTTAACTTGAAGTGAACGAAATAGAGGACCCACACCTTAACATTTTATTGCCATCACTACCTAAAATATTAATAAATTGATAAAATCTTCAATAATAACATATAAAAAATACAAGTCTCAAATCGGTAACTACCTAAAATAGTACTAAATTAGTAAAATCTTCTATAAAAAAAATGGTTATAAAATATTAAATTCATCATGGCTCCAAGTAAACACAGAAATCAGTGGCAACCTTTGTACTATAAAGCACAAATGACCACCTTCAGGTGCTGTAATATTAATAAATTTGTAAAATCTTCTATAATTAGAAATATAAAAAACAGATCTCAAATCGGTAATGAAATATTAAATTCACCATGGCTCCAGGTAAACACAGAAATCAGTGGCAACCTCTGTACCACAATCAGTTGCTGAGTCCAACGCATAATTATTTGTACTATTGTGTACAAAGGTTTGCTACTGTTCTTTATTCGAGGTTTGCAAACTTTTGTTCATCTTAACACCTAGACATTGGAATTCTCTGTTACAAAATATATATATTTATTTTCAAATCAAATATTCTTATCGTTGGTATCATAACTTTAATCTTTGTTAATCTTGGTACTTCTACCACTGGTACAATAGTACTACTATTAACACTAATACTAGACTACTACTATTTCCAATAATGATAATAATAATAATAATAATAATAATAATAATAATAATAATAATAATAATAATAATAATGTTTATTGCTTACAGGATGTATTTTCAAGAAATGCAATTTTTTTTCTTAGGAGAGAAAGTAACAAAATATAAAGGTAATGATATGTATAGCCCCTCTCTCTCTCTCTCTCTCTCTCTCTCTCTCTCTCTCTCTCTCTATATATATATATATATATATACACATATACTATATATGCATATATATATATATATATATACACATATACTATATATGCATATATATATATATATATATATATGCATATATACAGTATATATACATATATATATAATATATGAAAAATACATGTATATATACAAATAAACACATACGCACAAAACACGTTCTGTATATATAGTATATACGCATACACACACACATATATATGTGTGTGTATATATGCATATATATACTGTATATATACTATATATATATATATATATATATATATGAATAACAAACAATAACCTGAAGAGAAAAATAAAAACGAATGTAATTCGGTACCTTATCATGATAACCATAATCACCCTATCTCCAGCTCATCGACCCTTCTTTATTCCCCTTGCCTTACCTCCTCGATATTTTTCAATGAAAAAAAAAAATAAAGGTGACACGTGATCCAATGCTATCTTTATCGTAGAAGAGCTCGCCATGAGAATCCATTGCCTATGATCAGTTTAAAAATTGCTATCTAAGAGCGAGGAACAATTGGTTTCTAATTATTATTATCATTATTACTATTATTAATAATTGCTGAGATTTTATTAAGTGCTAATTCGGAGAATAGTAATCACGTCTTTGCATTGATGTTGACGCAAATTAATAAACCCCCTAACCGGCACCCCCCCCCCTAAAAAAAATCCAGAGAAAACAATTTTTATGAAGAAAATAAGATTTAAGTGAAATGTAGTGAAAAGAAAATTTGCATGAACGTCCCTATTTCTAAATGGAACAGGCTGATATAAGTCTCTTTATCGTTTATTTATGAAATATTTATTTCAATGTTGTTAATGTTTTTAAATAATTTTTTTTTTGTTCATTACTTCTTATATCGTTTATTTATTTCCTTATTTCCTTTCCTCACTGGCCTATTTTCCCTGTTGGAGCCCTTGGGCTTATAGCATCTTGCTTTTCCAACCAGAGTTGTAGCTTAACTAGTAATAATAATAATAATAATAATAATAATAATAATAATAATAATAATAATAATAATAATAATAATGATAATAATAAATTTCATTATATTTGAGATTTATAAACAAATACCCAAATGAAAATAATTTCATGCTGATAATCGGTAATAAATTGCATATTAAAATTACTATTAATATACAGTATATGTAACAGGTACATAAGATCTTTTCTCTCCGAAGGATCAAGTAACATACAAATGGAAAAAAATACATCAATTAATGAAAATTAAATACCTTTAGTAACTTCCCACGTAGAAATTTGCGATAAGATAACACTATTAGCTTTCAAGACATTACTAATTTACAAATTAACTTTAATGATACCAATAGTAATGATGTATTATTATCATTATTATTATTATTATTATTATTATTATTATTATTATTATTATTATTATCATTACTTGCTCAGTTACATCCCTAGTTGGAAAATCAGGACGCTATAAGCCAAGGGCCCCAACTATTTAGATGTTTGAACTTCTAAAATTCAAATAAATAATTTATTAAAAGAAAACCGTTTATAATGAATAAGATATAATAATTATACGCTTTGATGACTGCATCATCATCTTTCATTCAAGTACAACAAGTACTTTCGTTGCTTTCTTTATCTTACAAACAATGATTGGGATGTAAACTTGAACTGGTAAATATATAAGTTTTTCTGCCCGCCGTTGATCCATGAGGATTTGTAGAAATACAATTTGTGCTAAACAACTGTAATGATTGCGCTCATCTACTTTTTTAAAAACTCTAAGGTTGATCTTATAACTTAGACAATATTGGTTCATAACTGTAACCTAAAATAATTCTCACAGGCCACCGTTTTCATAAAGTTGTGAAAATTTAAGGTACCAATCGTAAATTTGTGGTTTTCCCTTAATTATAATTATCTTTTGATATTCATTACACCTACCAACCTAAAGAACATCATCTAAGAATACAAGCTTAATCAGAATAGAAAGTACATAAATTTTTCTATTGTTTTTTATTTTTATTTTTTTTTCCTATTAACCTTTTATCCTTGAAATGTTACATCCAGCTTTTCTATTTAATTTTAGTTTATATAAAATTAAAGAGAAAAGCTGGATGTAACATTTCAAGGATATAAGGTTAATAGGAAAAAAATAAAATAAAAACAATAGAAAATAACGAAAAACACAAGTAACATGAAAATAGGCAAGCGCCCACGAATGCAACTTCAAGAGGGGGATATTCAACTCACAAACCATAGAAGCCTTTTGCTAGGATTTGAGAACACTGGTCAGAGGTTCATGCTCAGAGGGGGACAGAACCTTCAACATAATAGGAAGCCACAAATAGTGGAGAGTACTGTATTACAATTAGCACATAGTACATCACTGCAGCATTGCGATTTCGTGAATTTCTTCTATGTAACGAGAGATCTAATTTAATGTGGTTACTGTTCTTTGTATATTCAATTTTGATTGTTTATTATTTCTCTTGTGGTTTTTAATTCCCTGTTTCCTTTCTTCACTGGGCTATTTTTCAATGTTGGAGCCCTTGGGCTTATAGCATCTTGCTTTTCCAACTAGGGATGTAGCTTAGTTTGCTATATATATATATATATATATATATATACATATATATATAATATCTTCATGTGACGTTGAACGGCAACCATTTGGATCGTACAATCTCCCTAAATTGTCAAAACTGCCGTGTGGTAGTTAGGAAAGGGGAAAGGGAGACGAGGTAGGAAAGGTTGCATCTGCATGTTTGCATATCTAAATATTTAGCCGTCCTTTTTGATGGGTCGCGTACACTATTTTCATATAAAAGAAGGATAAATTTATGAACTGGTTATTATATTTACTAAAAAAAAAAAAAAAAAAAAAAAACGCGCATTATTTGTGGTTTTAGTAATTGTCCATAATCTAAGGTGAATACTGTCTACTTAACTAGAATATAATCTAATTAATGAGGAATAATTAGAAATAAAAAACTATGGGCTATATGAAAAATCCCATTAAACTGGCTTTGAAAACGAGAGAGAGAGAGAGAGAGAGAGAGAGAGAGAGAGAGAGAGAGAGAGCAAGTTAATTTAGATTTACAAATTTCCTTAACACAAAGGGAAATTTACTACAAAATAAAATAAAAAGGTAACAAAGTATTAGTCATTATGAGTACTACACAAGGTACTTGCAGTATAATGATTTAAGAACATCTCAAATTAGTTGTGCTGTATTATTATTATTATTATTATTATTATTATTATTATTATTATTATTATTACTTGCCAAGCTACAACCCTAGTTGGAAAAGCAGGATACTATACGCCCAGGGGCACTAACAGGGAAAATAGCCGAGTGAGGAAAGGAAACAGGGAAAAATAAAATATTTAAAGAGCATAAGAGCAGTTTCAACTGTTTTGTTCGGATAAGAACCAGGAATCAAATGTAAAAATCAAATAGAAAACGCGTGAAACCGAAGGAAATGAGAAGGATGAAACAAAAACATAAGGTTATCTGAGAAGAAAGAAAGAGGAATAAAAAAACGGAGAAAAAGGTTAGTATTTTCTTCCTCTCGAAACGGTTTGCAAAAAAACTGACAAGTCTGGAGAAAACAGCAAACGTCGAAATGGGTGGGAACAAGTTCTGCGAAGGAAAAACTCCGCAGGATACAACAGAAACTAAAGAAAGGACTCGTTAGGGAAACTTCTAGAATGGCTGTTACGGAGGGGTCTACTCTGCCCTTAACTGCAAATAAACGAAACTGCATGGATGTTGCAATGACGGGAAGGAATGGCAAAAGGGGTTGCAACAAGAAGCAACATATCGTAAATTTAAAGCAATTGCAGATATACTTGCAGTTTTGAGATTTATCAAGGTATTTTCCTATCAAACTCAACAATGTTGAAAATTTGCATTAAATAAACGGTAAATGTCTGGCGACATTTATTCCAGGATTTCTATTATTTTAAAAACTGATATATTAACGTAAAGGAGTAATATTACAGTCACCAACCCGTAAAAGATAATACCAAAGTAAGGTAAAATTACGGTTGCCTGTATTTTACTGAAATACAGTTGAAAACAGTATATCTTATAGAGAATTGTTTATTAAAATTACAGTCTTTTTTTTCTAACAGTGAACGGGATTGACTAACATTTCCCAAACGTACTATTATTTTTTATACAACTTTTTATGCAGATGCCAAATCCATTGTCTAGATATATTTGATGATAAGGATCATTGCAAAGCAACTTAAGCTCTCTGCTTCACCACTCTTTCTATTTTCATTTTATTTGTAATAAACGTTGGTGTCACAAAAATTATGGTCACCGAAACTCAAAAGAAATGGTGAATGCCATACATTTAAATAAACAGAAATAAATCTACGTTCTCTAGTCGGGCAATTGAATCGGTGGAACTACAGAAGTTCAAACTTGCAGCGTATGTTTATATGTTGAACAGGCTGATATAAGTCCTTCTTCATTGTTTATATATGGCAGATGTATTTTTACGTTGTTACTGATCTTCAGATATTTTTTTATTCATAATTCATTACTTCTCGGGTAGTTTATTTATTTCCTTGTTTCCTTTTCTCACTGGGCTATTTTTCCCTGTTTTGCAGCAGTTGGGCTTATAGCATCCTACCTTTTCCGACTAGGAGTATAGCTTGGCTCGTAATAATAATAATAATAATAATAATAATAATAATAATAATAATAATAATTTACTAATTCTCTTATAGTCTATATATTTCCTTGTTTCCTTTCCTCTCTCGAGATCTAGGTGTATTTCTTGACTGTAACTGTCTCTAAATGCCCAAATAAATAATGTAATAAAAACAGCTGGTTATCATCTAAGAAATATTGCGTTTATGAAAAAGTACCTGGACGAAAATTCTGTAAAGAAACTTGTGATAAACTGTGCTATTATCGGGATTGACTACTGCAACTCTATCTACTACAATTTATCAAAAGTGCAATTTAAGAAATTACAAAACATAATAAACAGAGGAGCAAGACTGATAAAAGGTGTCCCACCTAGAGGAAGGATCACCCCTATACTAATCGATTTACACTGGCTGCAAATTAAAGCGAGAATTGAATTCAAAATATGTACAATAACTCCCCAAGTTATCCAAACCGGGCGTCCAAAATACTTGAACGAATTGTTACACATTGCGCAGACAACAAATCTTGTCAACACGAGAATAGTTACAGATGGCTTCAAACTGTTGGAACCTATATACTGTATATATGTCTACTTTAGGCTCCAGAGCCTTTAAATATTCGGCCCCGAGACTATATAATAAGCTCCCACGAAACATTCTAATGACTGAAGACATTAAGGGTTTCAAGAGGAAACTGATGACTTTCTTATTTCATGAGTCTTTTGACAGTGAACGAACAAGGTAAAACGACAGTGGAGGTCCTGTAAAGAGTGGGGTTCCCCTGATGTATGGGACCAGAAAAGCAGCCATCAAAGTAAGTAAGTACTTTTCCTTGTTGGAACCCTTGGGTTTATAGCAGCCTGCTTTTCTAACTAGGAGTGTAGCTTGGCTCGTAATAATAATAATAATAATAATAATAATAATAATAATAATAATAATAATAATAATAATAATAATAATAATAATAATAATACCAATTCCCTACTTCTCATATAGTTTATCTATTTCCTTGTTTCCTTTCCTCGTTGGGCGACTTTTCCCTGTTGGAACACTTGGGTTTATAGCATCCTGCTTTTCTAACTAGGAGTGTAGCTAGGCTCGTAATAATAATAATAATAATAATAATAATAATAGTAATAATAATAATAATAATTATAATAATAATAATTTACTACTTCTCATAGTTTATCTATTTCCTGTTTTCCTTTCCTCGCTGGGCTACTTTTCCTTATTGGGGCTCTTGGGCTAGTAACATCCTGCTTTCCCAACTACAGTTATATCTTCGCAACTAATAATAATAATAATAATAATAATAATAATAATAATAATAATAATAATAATCTTAATAATAATAATAATAATAATAATAATAACAAAACACTACTTTCTGAAAGCCGTTCAATCCGATCTTGAATCAGGAATCGACTTTGACCGGGAATGAGCGCAAAACGTCGCGGCTTGAACTATATGATTCCATATACCCCTCACTGAGGAACAAATATTCCTGAAAATCTTCGGACAAATAAACATCCGTTCTGACGTTTTCCATATCACAAATTACGCCAGACTATCGTCTCCGGTGAGTCAACTATAGTGTTCATAAATATAAATATAAATATACTGTTCATAAATATAGTTGATTTCAAGCTGAATTCTTTGGTAGCTACAGCGTATATTTCCTTTTATTAAAGGTATAGCGAAGTAAGGAGTTGAAAAAATAGTCTGAATATATAAATATATATATATATATAATATATATATATATATATATGTGTGTGTGTGTGTGTGTGTGTGTGTATACAATTATATACACATATATATATTACATACATACATATATATATATATATAAATACACACACACATATATATATATATATATATGTGTGTGTGTGTGTATGTGTGTGTGTCATGGGATTCAGTAGCCAGTAGCGTTACCCAAATGTCACACTTTCTGTAAGGAATACACCATGACATATGACCTAAGTTCGCAAACGAAACTATTTTAGAAACAACTGTTTTGTTCTGCTTGTTTTGTGTCCATAACAGAAACGAGATTTGAGAATACACTGAAAGAGAGATAACAATTATCAAGTGAAGGCACATCAGTTTAACAGCGGTTGTCAAGAAGATAGACGGAGGTGCGGAAAACATGTATTCTAATGAGTATTATTATTCAAAGTGAATGACCAAAGCGGAAACAAAAGGGCGCTACTAAAAAACATTTCCAAAGACTCTAACCTTGAACAATCACTCAAAGGAGTTGAGGATGCTTCAACGCGAATTCTTGCTTCCTGAAAAAAAGAGAAAAAAAGTGTCAATACAAGAAATTGTAAAAAAACAAAAAAACATTCAAAACTCAAACAATTTAAAATATAGGTTTTCACAGAAGACTTGAAACCTCGGATGACTATGTAATATCATATGTGGAATGAAGTTTTATGTATTTATGTATTTCATGTATTTCTTAATATGAAGGTGTTGCAACACAACTACTGTCTAACACATTTGCCATAGTTAATTGTCACAAAATAACAGCTCCGAATGATAATGTTACAGAAAACTCTATTCATGAGGTACGGAATTACTAAAACTCCGAACATACTAAATCCACTGCATAACCCGGAAAAAACGCATTGCAGTCCGGCGATACGAGGGAAGTGGTTACAGTATGACAGGGCATTCGGGGAAAAAAAACCCGAAGGCACATTTTACAAACCAACAATTGTTAAACCACGAAATGAGCGGCGGAGAGAGAGGGCATGAAATTGCGATCCCTAGCTGGAAAAAACATCCGCCGCATAGTTGTCAATAGAGTAATAAAACTCTCTAATAACCCCACATCTAAATAGATCACTTACGTAATTCCCCACGAGCGCAAAACGAGGTTAGGTGGGGAGTCTAGGTTCAATGGGATCTGCTGTGTGCTAAAGGAGATCAAGTATTTAAAAACGTCGTAGGGAAAGAAAATAAAAGGTTTTCAGATATTCAATATTTTTAGAGTTTCCTTTAAGTATTATCACGTTAAAAATGAACATGGTCTTCGGTTGGTTTCGCTTACAATTAAATCCATCATTTCATAATTCTAATTAAATATATTTACTCATTCGCTCACACACACATACACACACACACATACATATATATATATATATATATATATATATATATATATATATAAATTACATATATATATATATATATATATATATATAAATTATATATATATATATATATATATATATATATATATATATATATATATATATATACATAAGTAGAAAAAGCTAGTAGGAAATAATGAAATAATCTAGTACTTAGCGTTTTCCAGCATTTTCATATACACTTCAGGGTACAGTACAAAGTGAATTACAGATGAAGGATATCAATATTAATGGTTTGTGTGTATGTGTGTGTGTGCATATAATGGAGATTCACTTATTCTATAACACCGCTGAAAAGCAAAATCCGCACAGCAACGCAAAATAATTCTTTGTCCGCATCAGAGTATTATCTAGACATGCATTCTTAGTTTTACAAATACTTAGTCACATATATTTACCTCATGTATAACTGTATATCCATCATTTTGAACCAATTAAGAGACCTCCACACTTTCTATGATTGAAAGTGTGGATTAAGCAGCTTTCATTAAAAAGTACATTTTACCGAGACATTCTTAACTGTTAATAATGACAATGATCAAGTTATTTAAAGGTTTAAAGGTCGTTAATGAATGACAGAGGCAAAAGACTGTGACAATGCATTAACAGGACAATGCCCTAGAGACAGACCATATTACCTATGATCAGTGTTCAAACCCCCCTCCACCAAAGCTAGGACCACTAAGTGCCAGGCAATGGCTATTGATGACTTAGCAGGTAGAACTATAAGCTCCCCCAAACTCCCCATCCTTAGCTTACAAGGATGGTGAAGTTGCAAACACTACAAGAAACTATCGAGTTTGAGCGGGTTTCGAACCCCAGCCCAGCAGCTCGTGCCTCCTGACTTCATAAATATATAAAATATATAAAAAAAATCTATTAACAACAACGGAAATCTGTTTAAAATTTCCCATTTTTTAAAAATTTTTAATTAACCCATAATTTGATAGCCAGCTATAAAGGAGAGGGAAGGGGAAATAATATATAAACAAAAATAATTTTCCAAGTGGATTCCATTTTTCCATAGATTTCCTAAAATTTCATTACTTTACTAAATAGTTTATTTTTGGTTGTCCCAAAGCTCAATGAGAGAGAGAGAGAGAGAGAGAGAGAGAGAGAGAGAGAGAGAGAGAGAGAGAGAGAGAGAGAGAGAGAGAGAGAGAGAGAGAATAAGGAAGGTATCTGGACGTGCGTGTGCTTCTGTATACATTGACTGAGGGAGCCTCGTTGGGGGGGAGGGGGTCCTGGAAAACAACTATTATTGATTGGAATTTAAGGAAATTTTCCTAGGAGTATGTTTTATAAAAACCCGTCCTTAGGGGCAGGATAATGACAACTGCAAATAATAATAATAATAATAATAATAATAATAATAATAATAATAAAAATAATAATAATAATAATAATAATAATAATATTAATAATAATAATTTCAATAAGAATAATAACAATAATAATAATAATAACACTAACAATAATAATAATTATAATAATAATAATAATAATAATAATAATAATAATAATTTTATTAATGATGCTACAGTTTTCATTACTACCAACTCCAATATGGAGGCTATGATTTTAAACTGTTTGATTTGTTCCTTTGTTATCATAATTATGCAAAGAGCTATTAGCGAATATTTTGAAACTTTAACCAATAGGTAGATAAGCGTAATGACTAGGAAAAACGGATTAGATTTAAGCTAATTTTTTTTCTGATGTATGTGGTCTCCATGAGCTACTGCAAATAATTATAGTTGCGGTTCCTAATGACATAATCATCATTATCAAGCAATAAATGGATAATCATACACTAAATTTTAATTAATTTCACTAGGCAATGTATTGTAGAGCAAATAGTGTCGATATTGTTTGATGATTTATTTATTAATTAATAAATAGATTATCTGTGTTATTCACCTATGGTATGCAGCTCTTCTAGGAGGAGGATACTTCAAAATCAAACCATTATTCTCTAGCCTTGGGTAGTGCCATAGCCGCTGTTCTATGGTGTTCCACTGTCTTAGATTAGAGTTCTCTTGCGCACTATTCTATCTGTTTCCTTATTTCCTTTCTTCAAAGGGATATTTTCCATGTTGGAGCGCTTTGGTTTATAGCATCATGTTTTTCCAACTTGGGTTGTAGCTTAGCTAATAATAATAATAATAATAATAATAATAATAATAATAATAATAATAATAATAATAATAATAATAATAATGTTCCTAATAAAAGTTGATCACTCTTGTGGTATTGTTTGAAAGTTAACAAATTAATTAGTCTTTATTAACATTTTTATTTTAACGGCAAAAGAATGAATATTCTACTATTCTGATTTCTGGTGTAGAAAATAAAATTAGTTGTCTCTTCCGTTCTGCCGAAGTATCTATAGAGAATTGATGAAAATAACCAAGTCTTCTACTGATTATAATTTCACTTTCTTTATTCATTTTCGTTTAGTAATTTTTTCGCTATCCAGGTATTTCAGACTTCAACGACCATTCCTTCTGAGAAGTCAATTTCAAACAAAGACGATCAACCATTGGTAAATTACATTATTCGTAATATACGTTTAATGTTCATGACGGAAGCGCTGCTACTACCACCACAATGACTAGGTGAGCTGATTGGGATTTTCCAAAGTTGAACTCATTCCTGTTGGCTCATGACACTTTTGGATACATTATTGAAGAAAAAAAAACGTGTCTGACCAGAATGCCAGGTAATCTAAGAAAAAACATCAAAAGAAAAAAAAAGTCATGACAACCGATTCTTGAATGAGAGTTCAGATGATGACTTTTATTGTGACTCATGACGAGCGATTCTTAAACGAGGGTTCTAATTTTATTGCCGAAGTCTAATTGATTCATTCCGACTCATGGAGGCCGCGTCTTTATTATTATTATTATTATTATTATTATTATTATTATTATTATTATTATTATTATTATTATTATAGATTTTTATTATCATTATAATAATAAAAATCTGGGTGATAGGAGGATAGATGTGAGAGAGGCAAGAGAGCGTGCTAGAAATAGGAATGAATGGCGAGCGATTGTGACACAGTTCCGGTAGGCCCTGCTGCTTCCTCCGGTGCCTTGGCTTAGATGACCGCGGAGGTAGCAGCAGTAGGGGATTCAGCATTATGAAGCTTCATCTGTGGTGGATAATGTGGTAGGTTGGGCTGTGGCGCCCTAGCAGTACCAGCTGAACTCGGTTGAGTCCCTGGTTAGGCTGAAGGAACGTAGAGAGTAGAGGTCCCCTTTTTGTTTTGTTTCTTTGTTGATGTCGGCTGCCCCCCAAAATTGGGGGAAGTGCCTTTGGTATATGTATGTATTATCATTATTATTATTATTATTATTATTATTATTATTATTATTATTATTATTATTATAGATTTTTATTATCATTATTTTATTATTATTATTATTATTATTACTATTATTATTATTATTATTATTATTATTATTATTATTATTACTAACCAAGGTACAACCCCAGTTGGAAAAGCAGGATGATACGAGCCCAAGGGCTTCAACATGGAAAATAATCCAGTGTGGAAATGAAATAAGAAAATAGATAAGTTTTATATGAGAAGTGATGAATAATAAATGTAAAATACTTCAAGATCGGTAACAACGTTATAATAGGTCTGCCACATATAAATTATGAAGAGATTTACATTCAGATCTCCCTGGACAATTCTATCCTGTTTGTAATACTAGGCAGGCAGTTAATTCTAATAGCCAGGCCTTCTCCATCATGAGGCTCAATACGACACAGTATTCTAGAAGTTTTATTCCAGCTGTTACCAAGTTGTGGAATGATCTTCCTAATCGGGTAGTTGAATCAGTAGAACTTCAAAAGTTCAAAATTGGAGCAAATGTTTTTATGTTGACCAGGCTGACATGAGTCTTTTTATTGTTTATATATGATATATCTGTTTTTGACGTTGTTAATAGTTTATATAGGACATATCTGTTTTGACGCTGTTACTGTTTCTAGTATGATATATTGTTAATTTATTCTCATCATTTATTTATTTCCTATTTCCTTTCCTCACTGGGCTATTTTTCCCTGTTGGAGCCCTTGGGCTTGTAGCATCTTGCTTTTCCAACTAGGGTTGTAGCTAGAATAATAATAATAATAATAATAATAATAATAATAATAATAATAATAATACTGATGTAAAATGAACTTCATCATTGTTCCTTATCGGGACTTTCCCGTAGCGTTCCGCTGATATGAAATTTGAAGAAGTAAAGTAATTTGCCGGTGAGACACGTTATGGCTTCTGGTGTATTGCATCATAAATGTTCAAGTATATGAGTTCTCCACATAATGACGAGAGATAGTTTGTTTAATGGAATGTATGAAGACTCGGATATTAATTTTCATCATCGTTCTATCTCTTATTATCTCTAATTCTATCTCTCGTTTTCAAAATTGGTAATTCGAGTTTGAGAAATCGTAAAAAATAGGCTTTAGAAAGTAAATAAAAAAAAGCCAACTAGAACATATCATTTACGATTACCTTGATGGTTTATTTGCAACAGCTAATATATCTGCAACCTAATTACTTTTACTATAAACATCAATTTTCAAATCACGGATAAGAATGGCACCAACTTATGGAAAAGGCGCAAAGGTTCAGGTCCCACTCATCAATAAATATGGCAGTAGTATATAGCAATATATGCTTGTGCAATTAGTCATTTGTCTGTTCATATTTTGATTAGAAGTTTATTTATTTAAAAAAAAAAAACTTCCACTTCAAACAATGTATGCTCTTGCGAACATTATATGTTCAAAATTTGATTAAAAAATTATCTATGCTAAAAAAAAAAAATTCTTAAATTTCAAACCAATGCATGGTGTAGCAAACATTTATGTTAATATTTTGATTAAAAAATTTATCTTTATTAAAAAAAAATACGCCACTTCAAACAATGTATTCTCTTGAGAAAATATATTTTCCTTAACTTACAAAATCAGCGTACACATAAATAATTACCCAAGCATGTAAAAATATCACTTACAAAAACAAATATAAATGTTAATCTCTAAAATCAAAAAATAGAATACGTTGATATCAAGAAAGATCCTGATTTTTTTCTCGAGTTTTTGGGGAACAAAGATGAGATGTTCTTTCAAGAAAACCACATCACCACTGTCATTATCCTGGGATATTTTTACAATAACACTCAATTCATTAATATGTATCAAAACGAAACTTTTATTCCTTCTTAAAAAAAAAGAAAAAAAAAACCTATACAATGAAGCTTTCTCAATTTTATCAAGAATTTCTTATCAAAGTGAGTGATTAGAAATGAATAAAATAAATAAAAAGATTAACTGATTGCAATAAACAAACGATTAAATTGTCGTACTAAATGTGACGTCATTTTGCTAAAAGAGATGACATCTTTAATGAATTCTTGAAGGTAAAGGGGATTCCAGGAAATGATGGAAACGAAAAAAAAACCCAGAAAGGAAAAACTAATCAAGGGGTTTAGAAGTTCAGGAATAACATCTTCAAACTTCACTTAAAATAAAGAGAGAACTGATCGCGTCACCGTTAATTGTATATTTTATCATTAACATTCTAATGGAAGGATTTTTTCCGGAGAGAGAGAGAGAGAGAGAGAGAGAGAGAGAGAGAGAGAGAGAGAGAGAGAGAGAGAGAGAGAGAGAGTATGTGTCAAGGTAATTTATAATTTACGACTTCACAGCGCGACCACACACACACACACACACACACACACACACACACACACACACCATCCATTTGTTCGCCGTAGTAAATGATTCACTTGAATGAATCAGAAGCGTAAATGATTCACTTGAATGAATCAGAAGCAGGTGATGAGATGAATAAATGAGTGTGGATGCATTAGCCACTGGTAGCGCATTACTACAAAGCCATGTTTCTATAATATTAACAATTCATCACGAACCCAGATACTCGCATTGGTGGGGGTGGGTGGGAGAGCGAATCGCTAAAGCATTACTGAATCGAAAAAAAAAATGAAAATTTTGTAAGTTTTTCTTGATAATCTTGTGCTTCTTGATCACTTCTAGTAGAGTCAGTATATACGAAAGTGTACGTAAGTGTTTGAATGTATTAGAAAATTCTACAACAAAAACAAAACAGTAATAATAATAAAAATAATAATAATAATAATAATAATAATAATAATAATATTAATAATAATAATAATAACAGAATTTTTTTAAAAATAATCATAAAAGAACTTTTATCACATTATAAAATTACAACAACAACAACAACAACAATAATAAAAACAACAACAGCAATAATAATAATAATAATAATAATAATAATAATAATAATAACAGTTTTTTAAATAATCATACAAGAACTTCTAACATATTCTAAAATGACAACAACAACAACAACAACAACAACAACAATAACAACAACAACAACAACAACAATAATAATAATAATAACAATAATAACTATGCATCCTTAGCCCTACATGTGACCATACTCTATTGAGGATCTGAATCCATGTATGCTGTCAACTAGAACAATGTGTTAAAGCTAACTATAAGGTTGATAAGAAAGACAAAATACTATATGTAACTAACATACTCCAAAATCATCATCATCATCTCGTCCTACGCCTATTGACGCAAAGGGCCTCACTCCAAATTCAGATCTAAATAACTGCGTATTACTATTTCTTAATTATACGCAATCTGTAAATATTTCCTTTTTACCATTTCATTCATCCACTTTCATAAAAGAAGGATTGTAGTGAGAAGAGCCAGTAATTTATGAATGCGCTGCGTATAAATGCAATGTTAATCATCAGCGTAAAATATCCTTCGTAGTAAACATTAAGGAATTAGCAGGTTACTCAACCAAAATCAAATGTCCTGAAAAATAATAATAATAAAAAAACCATCCTTACACATGAATGAACGAGTACAACCGTACTAGCAGGATTTCATAGTATCTCCATAATCTCATTTATTAAGTATGAAAAATATATCTTATCCTTCTTCGATATGATAACAAAGGCGAGCGAGATATGACAGGTGTGATTCGGGCCTTTACTTTAGTAAAGAGAAAATAAAGTAAAAAAAAAAAAGAAAAAAGAAAGCGGGCAAAAGGAAAAAATGACGTTGGAACAACGCGCGGAAACTTCAACTGGTTCCATAGAAATGATCGTCGAAAAGACTGCAATGAAAAAACATTTTTTCCTCACTGTATAAGAGTAAATATAAATGTGCTACCACCGGTTGTTTTATAAAATTGCGTATTATAAGATAAAACATGATCACCGTTATAGCAAACAGCATTTGAAAGATATTAATGATAATGATAAGAGGTTTTTAAATCATTAGGAAATATTTCTATCAATTCTGTCACAACTAGACCATGGAGTGTTCATGGTTTAAGTTAGACTTTTTTTTTTTTCAAAAACGTAAAATAACGATAATGAGTAGCATTAGATGTGAGCCATTGGTTAAATATAGGAATTCAGTTTGTAGAATAATGTCTGCTTAAAATAATGCAGGGACCTCCGAAATAGAGCTCAGATCATGTTAATCCGAATTTGAATCAAGCGAGTCCTTACTAAACACAACTACTTTTTATGGTCACTACATAACTTTGAGATTATTATCCTATATGGGTCAAATTAAATTAATCCATTTACCATCAAATTTACATAATATTATCTTAAGAGGCAACATATGTAATAGCTTCCCTCAATTCAAAATACCCTAACAATGAGAATCAGTTCAGAATCAATCATTGATTTCCTCATCATTAAGAATTAATAACTTCTCATGAACACTACTTAAATTTCGCTGACGTTTCTTCCGTTAATAAGAAATCAAATATCACGGCTTTGTCAAACACTCCTCCTCACCCTCGTGACATATTTGTATGAAACCGCCCGTTCTGTTACTGTATGAGCTGATAGGTGGATATTTCATCAATGACACTGCTCTTTGGGGAGTATTGTGCTGAGAAGCAAGTTCAGACATCAGACTGATAGCGGTGATTCAGGGGGGGACGTTTGTTTTAGAATGCTTTGCTTGTGTTTAGATGGGTTTCATATACTATATATAAATATATATATATATATATATATATATATATATATATATATATATATATATATAAATATATATATATATATATATATATATATATATATATTATTATTATTATTCCTGGGATATCAGAAGACTGAAGTATTCTATAAAAAAAAGCTTCATACATATGTATATATATATATATATATATATATATATATATATATATATATATATATATATATGTATGTATGTATATCATGAGCAGCCGTAAATAGTCCACAGAAGGACAAAATACATGTTTCTGTGGCCGTAAGATATTCAATACCATAGCAACAAACTGACTTTTATATTTCACCAATCACCAATTCCTACATCGATCTAGAAGACGCAGATAAAGACTAATGAGGACAGTGAAACAAAAGGCAGTAAGTAATCCGTGATTAGGAAATCAGAAAATCCACTTATATAATCTTCCCAGTACAATAATTTTTACAAAGAGAGAAAAAAGTTTCAGAGATATAAGATATAAGCATAAGTATACGAATAAGTCATGTGTGATGACAATCAACATATAACGTATTTTGTATGCCTTTTGTTATTTACTGTATAGTGGTGACTTGTTCACTGCAAAATTTAAAGTTAATCATCATGTCAATAGAGAGGAGAGAGAGAGAGAGAGAGAGAGAGAGAGGAGAGAGAGAGGAGAGAGAGGAGAGAGAGAGAGAGAGAGAAAGAGCGAGAGAGATTAATAAATGTTTATATAGACAATGGCTGATGGTTTTTTTTATCAAAGAAAGATAAGTTTAAAAAAGAGCTTGATTAAAGTGTTGCAAATTATCTGTTTAGTTACTTGAAAAAGGCATATATTTTTTCCATTAATTGATAATCAGGAAGCTCTAAAATTTAGGAAGCTCTAAATCTTAGTCTGCTCTGAGTGTTTTAAACGTTATAGATGCTGTCTCAGCAAAGATCTGTAAGTAATTTTAGTCATCTGGAAGAGTTCTAAACGTTATAGATGCTGTCTGAACAAAGATCTGTAAGTAATTTTAATCATCTGGAAGAGTTCTAAACGTTATAGATGCTGTCTGAACAAAGATCTGTAAGTAATTTTAATCATCTGGAAGAGTTCTAAACGTTATAGATGCTGTCTGAACAAAGATCTGTAAGTAATTTTAATCATCTGGAAGAGTTCTAAACGTTATAGATGCTGTCTGAACAAAGATCTGTAAGTAATTTTAATCATCTGGAAGAGTTCTAAACGTTATAGATGCTGTCTGAACAAAGATCTGTAAGTAATTTTAATCATCTGGAAGAGTTCTAAACGTTATAGATGCTGTCTGAACAAAGATCTGTAAGTAATTTTAATCATCTGGAAGAGTTCTAAACGTATAGATGTTGTCTGAACAAAGATCTGTAAGTAATTTTAGTCATCTAGAAGAGTTTTGAACGATATAGATGCTGTCTGAGTAAAAGATCTGGCAGTAAATTTGCTTGTTTAGTAAATACTCCTAAGGGTGCATCCACCCTCAGCGGCGGGTAAGACAATCTTCCTTCCCCAGGGAGGGAGAGAGAGACGCCTCGCTGACCCTTAATAACTTTGGAAAAATAACTATTATGAAAAAAAAGATATCCAAAGAAGTATTCGATTTTCAGTAGCTTAGGAATAATTACGATTGGAAGCTATAAATGATCCTAATTATATTCCATGAATAGAAAACAAAATGTAAACAGAAGATGAAGGAAATCAATAAATTACAGAAAAAAGCATGAGTCATTATCGTCAATTTAAAAATCGATACAATGTCAAAGTCAGGAATAATGAAAACAAATATTGAAAATAACTATTTTCGTAAAAACGTAAATAAACTCGCTCACAACTTGAATGAGGGAACAAGAAACAAATAAACAACTGTTTTTCCCACACAAATGTAAACATATGTACGTGTTTCTTCAGATGCCACTAAGAAAACCCTTTAAGAAACACCTCACCCTCTCTCTCTCTCTCTCTCTCTCTCTCTCTCTCCTCTCTCTCTCTCTCTCTCTCTCTCTCTCTCTCTTCCTGAACCGGAAGAAAAGAAGAGTGACCTTGGACAGCTCTCAAAAATGCATCCATCCCCTCCCTTCAAATACGTGACATAATAGCATAAATGAGGTCATTAACATAACAGTGACACACACAGATACACAAACACACACACGCAGAGGAAAAGAAGCGAATGGAGATGAAACAAAAGGAAGAAGGAACTGATGGAATCACAGCAAAGAAATGGATAGTGGAAACATGTCAAAATGAAAGAACAGAGATAAAACGATGACATTGCGGTAAATGAAATAAAAACCGTCCACGAAATGACAGAATAATAATAAAAAAAAAAAATAATAGGAAACTGTTAAGAATCTTTCCAAATCAGCGAATGATTGACAGATATCAGAGGAAAGGAAAGAATATGTAATATGTAATGTTACAGCTATGGATATATAAAATATATACATATATATATATATATATATATATATATATATAATATACATATACATATACATATATATATATATATATACATATACATATATATATACATAATATAATATATATCTATAATATAGATATATATATATTTATATATATATATATTATATATTATATATATATATTATATATATATGATACTTTAGCAAGTGGTGTGAGCCTAATGAAATAAACCAGGGGTAACAAAATTAAATTGAAAAAACCTTAGAATAAAAAAAAAAAATCAAATACGAAGACATTCAAGAAAAGCCATGAATAA